>NC_132882.1:5354725-5439725 GCF_030463535.1 Salminus brasiliensis | reverse complement strand
ATGTAAATGTGGGGCTCAGTCGGGACGTTTCACTGCAGCTCTCTTGAGTCTCTGCCACGGACACAGTCTTCATACTAGACTACAGACGTCTGCTGTGAGCTCGCTGGAGAGTGACGGGACGTGTGCAGGTGTGATGGATCTCTTATAAACCAATAGGGAGTCAGAATGGAGTCTGTTTATACTTCTCATCCAATCAGGATCAGACTCACACTTTCCGGATGGAGAGATTTATCTGTAGAGGGTTTTTATTGATGACGAGCCGGAATGAAAACTAAGGGGAATGAAATAGGAGGAACGAGGCTGTTTTTAAAATGTAAGGAGGAGAAAGTTCAGATAATTGGGTGAAAATGTGAGGAGTAGAAGTAAAAAATCTGAAAAAATGAATAATTACTCCAGTAAAGTTTAGATAACCAACATTTCTACTTAAGTAAGATAATGAAGTATTGGTACTTCATTACTTGACACCTCTGGGGCTAATGTCCTTGGTTAAAACTCTGGATAAGAGTGTCAGGCAGATGCAGTAAATATATGTATATAGAAATTAATACAGCAATCAGGAATAGAACAGCTAGCAACAATTTCATTAGAATAGTATACAAAAGTATTGGGACACCTACAATCCCATTCTAAACCCATAGGCGTTAATATGGAGCTGGTCCCCCTTTGCTCTAAGCTCTAATAGCAGCAGCAGGTCTGGAGCTCTGCTGCAGTTATTGAGTCAGTTGGAGACTTTTCTGCACTCTGACCCCGACCCCGCTCTGTAACTTTACGTGGTCTGACATTTGGAGGCTGAGCTGCTCTCTATGGTTCATTATACATATATGAACAAAAACATACAGAGAATTATACTATGATTTATAGTAGACTGTGGTAACAAAGGTGCTGTCACTATGATCACTGGTTCGAATCCCTGCCATGCTGCTAGCCATCGGCAGCCGAGGCCCGAGACAGCACAACTGGCCTTGCTCTCTCCAGCGTGGGTAGATGACACACGTAACTGGGTAACTGGCGCCCCAAACTGGGGAGGAATTGGGTGAAAATATGGATGGAATTTAAAAAGAAGAGAAAGTAAAACATTTTTAAAGATAATTGTTGAAATTTGACGTAGATATTTCTCATATACTTCAATAAGAATGTCCTCCATTGCTTTAGTGTGTGATTCGGGGTGGAAGCAGGGGCCTAATCAAGAACGTTATATACGGGGACAGCATGACCGCCAGCAAACTCACGACTCATTTTAGAGCGCCATTAAAGAAAGACGAAGAGGCTGATCTACATAGAAGGGAGGCCTGGGCATCTGCCTGCACATCGCCGTGTTCCCCCTACACCACTCCTCCTAATGCACTCCTAATGCAGCTGGAACATTAGAGCTGAATCACTTCTACGCTCCACAGGCTAATGCCTTCTCTGTGAATAGAGCATTCTGCGCCGAGCGCTTTCTCTCTCTTTTATGCCAGAGCTCCTGAATAATATGATTGAGCAGAAGCAACTCCAGGGCAAGCAACGGTGGACGTGAATAGATTTCCATGTTGCGTAGCCGCGCTCCAATATCCACGAGAAAATGGCATCAAAAATAAACACCGAGCACTAGACTCGGGATTCTGGCTGAGAACTCGGGCGTATTTCAGGGAGAGATAAAGCTTTTCCTGTAACGCTTCTCCTCCCCTCATCTATCGCTACGGTAGATTTTCCCCCCTTCAGAAGAAGAGAAATGAGAACATTTCGTTTCAGTGGTAACAGGTGTCCAAGACCTGCCAGCTGCTCTGCAATCAAACGGCCCATAGGAGCGCCGACATCAAGGGCTGAAATGGAAACAAAATGTCCAATCTGAAATCTGTCCGCCTCAGTTAGGCTTCGTCCGACGTCTCCGCAGATCTTTCTCAGACGCCGCCCGCACCCAAACTGCATCCTTAAGGAATTAGAGTGCTGGCACTAGCGAAACACACAACACCCACATATTTATAGTCTGAATAGAAATGTCAGCTCCAGGAAATCTGGCTTTACACACATTCTCTATAAACATGAGCCACTATAGTCCAACAGCAGGCATCAGTGAAGCTTCTACTGGTGACCACTACTCAGAATCAGACGCTAAATAAAGCAGCTGTCACAATCTGGATGGTAGAAAGTTAAAGGTAATATGGCCTACACCCATTTCTATGGTTAAATGATGGCTATGTCAATTTATACGGCCATGAAATACTCATTCCCATGGTTATGAGAGGGTTACAGTCATTTCTACGGCCACATAAAACCCATTTCCATTGTTTAATGATGGCAACATCCATTTCTATCGTCATGCAATACTTATTTTCATGGTTATGTGACAACTACAGCAATTTCTTTGGCTAAGCTACACCCATTTCCATTGCTATGTGAGGGCTGCAGTCATTTCTATAGCTAAGCTACACCCATTTCCATGGTTATGTGAGGGCTACAGCCATTGCTATGGTTATGTGAGGGCTACAGCCATTTCTATAGCTAAGATACACCCATTTCCATGGTTATGTGAGGGCTACAGTCATATCTATGGCCATGCAATACTTATTTTCATGGTTATGTGAGGACTACAGCCATTTCTATGGCCATGCTTCACCCATTTCCATGGTTATGTGAGGACTGCAGCCATTTCTATGGCTACGGTATTCCCATTTCCATTGTTATGTGATGGCAACATCCATTTCTATGGCCATGCAATACTTATTTTCATGGTTATGTGACAACTATAGCAAATTCTTTGGCTAAGCTACACCCATTTCCATTGTTATGTGAGGGCTACAGCCATTTCTATGGCCATGCTTCACCCATTTCCAAGGTTAAATGATGGCTACACCCATTTCTATGGCTAGGCTACACCCATTCCTATTATGTGAATGCTACAGTCATTTCTATGACTAAGCAACACCTATTGTGATTGCTAAATGATGGCTACACCCCATTTTTTGGGCCATGCAATACTTATTTCCATGGTTAGTAGTGTAGTGAGGACTACAGCTATTTCTATAGCTAAGCTACAGCCATTTCCATTGCTAGAGCAAAAGCTATAGCCGTTTCTATGGCTGAGACTGACACTTATTTTCATGGTTATGTAATGCATACAGCCATTTCTATGGCCATGCTTCACCCATTTCCATTGTTTAATGATGGCAACATCCATTTCTATGGCCATGCAATATTTATTTTTATGGTTATGTGATGGCTATAGCCATTTCTTTGGCTAGGCTACATTTATTTTCATAGTTATGTGAGGGCTTTTCTATGAAACATAGCATTTGACCCTACTGACATCATTATTATGGGTCAAACCAATACACTGAGTGCTGAGTCAACACTGCTCTCATGCACTCTCTAGACACTCCGGGGTGAGATCAGCAGATCGCACTGTTCCAAAGACACACATTCAATCTCATAATCCCCAGATTATGAAAAAAAAGCCTTTAATGAGTTCAGTGAATGTGCAGACTTAAGCTGTACTTTAGGTGTTGCATTTGCCAGCAGGACGTCCAAGTAGGTGCGGGTCAGTGTGTAAAGGCCAAGGATAAGCCTACTGAACTGAAACACTCATCCTGCCAGAGAGTGAGATACAGCCGTAACCTCATGAGGACCGTTATACTAAACAACATTATCAGCAAAAGCAAAGGACACTCATCAAACATTAAAGGTGTGGAGAAGTTTTACGGTCTAATGTCTTACAGGAAGAGGTCATTCTATATCTAATGGAATCATTATGTCAGCCACTGACCTGCACCGACGACTGCAGCAAGTGGTGTTCTTAAAGCAACAAACCACTAAACCACTTAAAGGCCCTCTACCCTGGACCATCTCATCTCTCATAGGATTCATCAACAATGCTGCAAACAGACTAAACAACTAGACCGACTGTTTAAAACTCTACACCAGTATGTTTACCTGTAATTAACTCTATATAACATTAGAATAAACCCAAATAAACATAAAGCCAGTGGTCAGTGAGAATGTCTACCTGTAATTAACTCTATATAACATTAAAATAAACCCAGATAAACATAAAGTCAGTGGTCAGTGAGAGTGTCTACCTGTAATTAACTCTATATAACATTAGAATAAACCCAAATAAACATAAAGTCAGTGGTCAGTGAGAGTGCCTACCTGTAATTAACTCTATATAACATTAGAATAAACCCAAATAAACATAAAGTCAGTGGTCAGTGAGAGTGTCTACCTGTAATTAACTCTATATAACATTAGAATAAACCCAAATAAACATAAAGCCAGTGGTCAGTGAGAATGTCTACCTGTAATTAACTCTATATAACATTAAAATGAACCCAAATAAACATAAAGTCAGTGGTCAGTGAGAGTGTCTACCTGTAATTAACTCTATATAACATTAGAATAAACCCAAATAAACATAAAGTCAGTGGTCAGTGAGAGTGTCTACCTGTAATTAACTCTATATAACATTAGAATAAACCCAAATAAACAAAGTCAGTGGTCAGTGAGAGTGTCTACCTGTAATTAACTCTATATAACATTAGAATAAACCCAAATAAACATAAAGTCAGTGGTCAGTGAGAGTGTCTACCTGTAATTAACTCTATATAACATTAGAATAAACCCAAATAAACAAAGTCAGGGGACAGAGTGAGATGTTGGTCAGAAGAACACAGGCTTGGGTGCTGATCTGCTCTGTGGGCTCAGTCAGTGTATGAATTTGTTCAGTGACCAGAGGCGGCCAAACTTTTGCATAAGACTGTACATATTGTATGCTGTGCATATATACACTTTATATGTGTGTGTGTGTGCGTGTGTGTGTTCATCTTTTCAGTCGCAGTTCAAAAGACCATATAAGCTCAAAGGAGACTTTCTGGTGCATGGCGAAGCAGATTTGAGGGGCTGTCTTTTCTTTGGAGGCAGACAAGCAGAGGCTTTATTGTGTGTGTGTGTGTGTGTGTGTGTGTGTGTGTGTGTGTGTGTGTGTGTGTGTGCGTGTTTGTTTGCGCTCGAAAGGATCCAGCTCTATTTATAAAGAAATGCATGGAGGAATACCATAGAAAGCACCTTTTCACTACAGTTAAATAAACTCTCTCAGCCAGGAGGCCTGACTTGAACTCCCTCCCTCTCCCTCTCTCTCCCTCCCTCCCTCCCTCTCCCTCTCTCTCCCTCCCTCCCTCCCTCCCTCCCTCTCTCTCCCTCTCTCTCCCTCTCTCTCCCTCCCTCCCTCCCTCCCTCTCTCTCCCTCCCTCTCGCAACACTGCTGGTAAGCTCCTCCTTTCTTTTTAATTAAATGACTGAATGACTCTCACAGCATATCGCTTTCTGTGTTACAGAATAAACGTACACCACATGTCCAAATGTATGTGGACACCCCTTCTAAAGAACGCATTTAACTACTTTAAGTTGCACCCACTGCTGACACACATATACAGCTTTTCTAGTCCCTGTAGAGAAGTACTGCAAATAGAATAGGACTCTCTCCAGGAGCAGATAAACATCATGAACCTATTGGCAGCATGCTGCCTAATGCCAGACGTGGGCTAGTAGAGGGGTATAAGGCATTGAGCTGTGGAGCAGTGGAAGAACTGTGTTCTCTGGAATGATGGGTGGTGGAGCTCCATCCAATACTTTTGGGATGAGCTGGGGAGTGTAAGATGAGGTGGAATGGAGATCATCCACATCCTGACCTTACTAAGACTCTTGTCGCTGAATGCAATCAAATCCTCACAGCAATGCTCCTCCAAAATTCCCTCTTTTTTCTCTTTTTAATACCCTTGCTTTTAGAAGAAGCGACGAACGAGCAGGTGTCCCAATACTTTTGTCCATATTGTGTGTTTTGTTAAAGTATCTCATTATTACAGTATCAGTTTCAGTGTTGCTGTATGATGGTCATACCGTATCCTTTCTGTTTATTTTGCTTTAGAACAGTGGTCTAGCATCTGGCTGTCTAATAGCCTCACCTTGTTCCTGCGGAAATGGTAAACCAGCACCATGCTGATGAAGTCCAGCAGCATGCAGACGCCCTGGAAGGACAGCACAGTGATGCTCAGGTAGCTGTCTCCACGGTCAACACAAGGTGTGTCATCTTTGCAGTAAGCACAACCCTTCTGACAGGGCAGGCAGTGCCTGGGGGAGTCTGCATCATATGGAAGGCCGTCAGGATCCTGAGAGTTCCCCGTCTTCCCTGTTTGAAGAGCAAATATGATTTTGTCAGGAAAAGAGAGAAACACCAATTTATTTATTCATAATAATCAGTTTTGATTAATGAATCACTTGTCTGAATGAATCACTTGTCCGAATGAATCATTTGACATTTACATGTAGAATTTGTGCTTCTTAACAGCAGTGATGTCATACTTATTTTCCCTTATTGGGTCCTTTATTGGGTACTTGTTTGGGCAGCGTGGCTCTTTGGGCTCAGCAAGCTGCCACTGTTGGGTCCTTGAGCAAGGCCATTCACCCTCTCTGCTCCCCGGGCCCTGGATTTGGCTGCCCATCGCTCTGGGTGCGTGTGTGTTCACTGCCCCTAGTTCCCTTGCGTGTGTTGTGTGTGTGTGTGTGTTCAGCTTCTGGAGCTCTCAGCTTGTCCAGAAATGTGTGTGTACAGAGTGTTCTTAAAGGGTTAAAATGTGAATTACACTTCCCAACTGTAAGGGGAAGCGAGAGCCAGTAGACAGGATGTTAGCCTTCTGTCTAAGAAGTGAGAGCCAGTAGGGAGGCCGTTAACCTCCTGCTAAGTACAGAGAGGCCAATAGAGAGGACGTTGAGGCTCCTGCTCTGTACGTAGAGGCAGTAGAGAGCACTACCCTCTCCTAAGTAGCTATATCAGTAGAGATTAATGTTAATCTTCCTCTCAAAGTATCAGAAGACAGTAGAGAGGACGTAAGCCTCCCGCTATTTCCATAACGCACTAGTCTCCCAGCTAAGTGGTGAGAGCCAGTAGAGAGGGCACTAGTCTCCCGGCTAAGTAGCGAGAGCCAATAGAGAGGGCACTAGTCTCCCGGCTAAGTAGCGAGAGCCAGTAGAGTGGGCACTAGTCTCCTGGCTAAGTAGCGAGAGCCAATAGAGAGGGCACTAGTCTCCCGGCTAAGTAGCGAGAGCCAATAGAGAGGGCACTAGTCTCCTGGCTAAGTAGCGAGAGCCAGTAGAGTGGGCACTAGTCTCCTGGCTAAGTAGCGAGAGCCAATAGAGAGGGCACTAGTCTCCCGGCTAAGTAGCGAGAGCCAATAGAGAGGGCACTAGTCTCCCGGCTAAGTAGCGAGAGCCAATAGAGAGGGCACTAGCCTCCCGGCTAAGTAGCGAGAGCCAATAGAGAGGGCACTAGCCTCCCAGCTAAGAAGCGAGAGCCAGTAGACAGGATGGTAGCCATCTGGCTAAGTAGTGAGAGCCAGTAGGAAGGCCTTTAACCTCCCAGCTAAGAAGCGAGAGCCAGTAGACTGGATGTTAGCCTTCTGGCTAAATAGCAGAAGACAGTAGAGTGGGCACTAGCCTCCTGGCTAAGTGGTGAGAGCCAGTAGAGAGGGCATTAACCTCCTGGCTACGTATCGAGAGCCGGTAGAGAGGGCACTAGTCTCCCGGCTAAGCAGCGAGAGCCAGTAGAGAGGATGCCAGCCTCCCAGCCATGGCGCGAGAGCCACCACAGACTCATACTAGAGCCCCAGGTTTAGCGAGGCAGTGCTTTGGGTGTATTTGGTGCACTTAAGTGTAAATAACATATTTGGGTTGACTTGCATCGCCATCTGTGTATGCGCCTCTGAGCTCCGCACAGTCCTCCAGTCATGTGACTCAGCCTCTCCCTGGGCTGAGACCACAGCTGCTTTAAGGGCTATGTTATTTTAAGGGTACTTAAGCTTAATGTTTAAGTGTCAATATTTGATTTGGGAACACTTATAATGAGAGAACAGCTAAACAAACTAGAGCTGCACTGATACCCCTTCTTCCCTTCCGATACCGAGAGCAGCTTTTCAAGTATCTGCCGATACCAAGTACCGATACAGATACCAGCTCTGACGGAAATCCTGGATAGACGGCTCTAAATCCTTTTATATTGATATGATATTTAGTGTTCTACTTTTTATAGGTGGTACTATTTTGATCTAATAATCTTGAAGGAACAGAGTTTACTGGTTGAGGAACGGCACATTAGAAAAGCTTCAGAGCTGAAATAATAAAAATGGCCACAGTGCAGAAACACGAGCAGGTAGGGAAGCAAAATCTGACTCAGCTTCAGCAAACAGCTTTAACTGCTGGTTAAATCCACATTTCAGAGCCGTGAAAAAACACCGGTTTAGAAACAGGACGAGCTTCTGCAGCAGATTTCATAAATACATAAATTACATAAAAAGATATGAAAACTTAAGACCCCCAGTGAGCAGCCAGCAGCGACAGTGGCAAGGAAAAATTCCCTCAGAGCTGGAAGAAGGAAACCTTGGGAGGAATCAAGACTCATAAGGGGGACCCGACCCGTCCTCCTCTAATCAGAACTCATTATTTACCCAAGAAAAACCTCAGCTAGTTTAAATAGACTAGAAATTCAGAGCTCCTCTAATCTTAGACTCTACTAAACACAAGTCAATATGGAGACCATAGTACTCTTCTCTTCGCCTGAGTACTCTCAGAAGAGGAGGGTCTTCAGTCTGGGTTTGAAGACAGCGAGCGTTGGACTCTGCTGTTCGGACACCCAGGGGAAGTTCGTTCCACCACTTCGGTGCAGGACAGAAAAAAGTCTGGACGCTCGTCTTCCGTGGATCTTAAAGGATGGCGGGTCGAGCCGAGCCGTACTTGAAGCTGGAAGGGCTCTTGGTGCGGATCGGCTTTTGACCATCGCCATCAAGTACGGAGGGGCTGGTCCGGTGCTCAGGTGTGCAACATATTCATAATCATAACATAATAATTATGGTGTAGTAGAACTTAATGTAGTCATGGCAGTGATGGTCAGAGTAATGATAGTTAATAGTGATGATATTAAAAGTGGCAGATAGTTAAGAGTCCATTTAGGTTTAGCAGTGTCTGTTTTATGGCAATAACTAGTTATGACTGGATTTTACTGGTTGTTTAAATGTTTGGTTTCATAGTAAAATTCACTAAAAAAAAAAAACTATGGAAAATTAAAAATTAGGGCGTCAGTGAGCTTCATGGTATCGGTGCTCTCTATTGCCGATACTGATACTGTGTGTAAGGGCCAGTATCAGCGCTGACACCGATGCAGTATCATTAAAAGCAGGAGATGTTCTGTTCTGTCAAGTCATAATTTAGACATTTTAATTTCCCTTTCTGAATAAACAGCAGAAATCGAGTCCTCGTGTCCGGGGCCGGACAGGGGTCAATAGTGCAAACCATTTTTTGTTTGGCCGGGGTAAAGAAAATAAACATTACATTCAGATGTTAGGTGCAGAGGAGTGCTGAAGAAACCTGGAACAATGGGGTAAAGAGCAAGTGAGCACGTGTTACCCTATCTATACAATCAGCCAACATCTGCTATAGTAATTAGCAAGTACTGGAATATCAGTGGCAACAGTTTTAACACAGGTTGGGTCCTATCAAACCATACCGTTAAAAAAGGTGCTACCACACTCTCTTTTAGAGTTGTCTGGACGTGCCCTGTGCTGCCTGACTAGATGCTGGATGAGCTGGACTCAGTGAGAGAGTGTGGACACACCATCTGTGCCGTCAGTTTGATGCAGCAGCAGCGGCGGCGGCTTCCGCTTCACTCCCACAGTCCACATCTTCTCACTTCATCACTACCTACATTCACACCTCTCGTTTCCAGGTTGTCCGACTGGTTGGACTGAGGGGATGTTAAGTCATGAATCAAAAAAGGTGTGGAAGACACCTGTCAAAGCGTTTGGAGGCTTCGGGTTAAGGCAATGCTGAGATCTACAGCTATCTGCTGTATAAGGTCAAGCACTGAAATCCACCGCATCAAGCATTAGAGAGAGCCCACTCTATATGTCCAGAAGTATCCAGACGCCCCTTCTAACTGGTGAACTCTGCCACTTTAAGGTGCATCCGTTTCTGGAGTTCAGCACTGCTAATAAAATGGGATGCCTTAGTTCACCATGCTCACCATGCAAAGTGTGGGGTAGAGTGGTTTAAAGCCCCCCACCCCCAAGCATTGGGTCGTGGAGCAGTAGGACTGTGTTCTCAGCATGATGGAGCTCCATCTAATATATTTGGGTTGAGCTGGACTGGCTAGACTTGACCTCACTAATGCTCTGAATGCAATCAAATCCTCATGGCAAGGTTTTATCATCTAGTTTAAGGCCTTTCCAGAGGAGAAGAGGCTGTACAACAGCCAAGGGGGACAAATTTCTAATCAATGTTGGATGAGCAGGTGTCCACATACTTATGGCTCTTTGGTGTAGTGTTTCAGATGACCATTGTTCTGGATAGGCTTGGGGTTGTATCTATTATCTAACATTCCAGCTGATCATGGTTTTCCCTGCGGCATAAAAAGAGATGGTACTCTATGCAGTCTCTCTCTCTATCTCTCTCTCTATCTCTCTCTCTCTCTCTCTCTCTCTCTCTCTCTCTCTCTCTCTCAACACTGGACTGTGAAGCAGTGAAACTACATCTCTAGGATGATTGAGCTCTATCCAGTGTTTTTGTGATGAGTTGGGAAAGCAGAACCTGACCTCACTAATACTCTCAATGCAATCAAATCCTCATGGCAATGTTCCATCATCTAGTTTAAGGCCTTTCCAGAGGAGTAGAGGTACAACAGCCAAGGAGGACAAATTCCTAATCAATGCTGGATGAACAGGGGTCCACATACTTATGGCTCTTTGGTGTAGTGTTTCCGCTGACCATTGTCCTGGATGGGCTTGTATTTATGGCCTAGGTCCATTCTAGACCATTCTACAATGGTCACTTTATGTCCTATACAACAGACTATATGTCCAAATGTTTGTGGACACCCCCTCTAATAAATGCATTCAGCTATTTTAAGTTGCACCGATTGCTGATGTAACTTGTCTAGTCCTTAAACAATATTGCTAATAAAATGTGACGCTCAGAAGTTGATAAACATGAACCTATAGGCACCATGCTGCCTAATGCCAGGCATGGGCTAGAGGGGGGATAAAGCCCCCCAGCATTGAGCTGTGGAGCAATGGAAGAATTGTGTTCTCTGGAATGATGGATGATTGTGCTCTATCCAATACTTTTGGGATGAGTTGGGCTGGTGATCATTATCCAACATCCTGACCTCACCAATGCTCTTGTCACTGAATGCAATCAAATCCTCACAGCAATGCTCCTCCTCCAAATTCTAGTAGAAAGCCTTCTTCCCTGGACAGTAGAGACTTTAGTTACTCCAATAAAAGTTGGAGAAACTCTTTTAATACCCTTGATTTCAGGAGAAACATTAAATGAGCAGGTGTCCCAATACCTTTGTCCATATAGTGTAGTTTGTGAGCCTAGCTCTTGGCTTGCATAGTGTATGTTTTCATTTGAGTCATCAAGCTGGTCATACAGGTTACTTTAACTACTTTGGTCAAATTAGTGGCAGACCAGCGTGGTCAAGCTAGTCCATCAACCTCAAACAAAAACATACCCTCTGTTGGTCAACCAGCATGAGCTGGCCAGGCTGATCAGGAGGTAGCACAGTGACGTTAGCAAAGCTAGTCCAGACCCAGCAAGTCTGTCTGAGAACTTACGCTTATGGCCATTGATGGCTACTCTGCTTGGGTGGTAGAAGTCACTTTTGCACTGGCATTTATATTTGTCCAGCACGAAGCCGTGTCCTGGGATGGGCAGGCACTGGAAGACAGAGAGAGAGACAGAGACAGAGACATAGAGAGATAAGAAGAAAAATGTAAGGACAGAGCTGATCAATGCATGTTAACTGATCACAGCAAAGGCAAACAGCACTGCAGTAGAATTCTGAGACACCCCCCCCCCCCCACCGATGTCCCGAGGGACAGCGCTAACACCATGTTTGAAAGAATGCAGAGTGGATATAAGCAGTGGAAGCTCCGATGGTAGGAGAACTTCACAGGAGTCTCTCGCCAATTAAAAGATCAAACAGTTTCACATAGAGCTCAAGTCTCTGCAGCCCATTTGAAATCAGTGAGCAGCACCCAGAACCATGGCGAGAAGCCACTGGTGATTAGAGGAAAGCTAAAGCTGCAGCACTTGTAGCCTAAACGTGCCTTCCTTATGCTCCGTATTCAATCAGACGCTCTGGTTTGACAGAAGGAGGTCAGATACCCCTGCAGTGCACATGGTACAGTTACAGCTATATCCCACCAGACCTATATTATACATTATACAGTATAAACGTTGTGTACGTTTAGTTTAGCTCATGTTGAAACTATGTGTAAGCTTAAGGCCGGGCCTTTGTGTTTACTTGTATACTTGGGTTCTCGGGTTTACTCTAATAAACCAATTCTACAAATTTCTTTCATTTAAGGCTACTCAAGTGTATTTACAACAAAAGGTATCAAATTAAGGGTGTGTTTCTACTGGTCAGCTTTGGGTGGATTAAAACTAGCCCTGGTGTGACTGCTCTGTTAGTGCGGTTCGTCAGAGTAAGTGTGAATAGAGATCCGGTCCGTTTCTAAACCCAATCTGTGGCAGCTTGCCGAGCTTTCCCAGGTATCGAACCCACAACCCTGGCATCAATAGCCCAGAGCTCTAAACGCTCAGCCACCACTGCCCCATAAAGAAATGGTCAGAGTAAGTGTGAATAGAGGTCCGGTCCATTTCTAAACCAAATCTGGTTGGGGCCCTTGAGCAATGCCCAACAGTGGCAGCTTGCAGAGCTTTCCCAGGTATCGAACCCACAACCCTGGCATCAATAGCCCCGAGCTCTAAACGCTTAGCCACCACTGCCCCATATAGAAATGGACGCTTCGTCTGAACAGTAAAGTTTGTTCTCAAAGTAAAGTTTGAGAATTGGGACACAGCCCCAGAAACTCATCCTGCGGACAAATTAGCATATGTACGTTATCAACAGTGCGGTTCAGTATGGATATCGAGACGGTGTTATTCAATAAGACGAGTTTATGGATCCGGTATTACAGATTTTGTTCCCCCATCGCAATTTCTGCTAGAGCCATTACGGAAATGCTAGAACCATCTACTGCTCCACTGTGTTGTAGAACCAACCAATTAAGGCCTTCAGAAGATTGGTGGGATAGGGGGTGTTGGATTTGGTTTGCTGTTGAAACCTGGAAACCAGGAAGATCATGGTGAGAATGGTGTTAGACACAGAACTGTCTGGTCACTGACCGGCCACAGGCCTCCACACTCTAGCAGGCCCCGAGGGTTCTGCATGAGGCCAGACGACATGTTTGAGGAAGGGCAATGTCCCTTAATAAAGGACCAAACTCTAGGATGCTCAACAGAGATTCACTTTTTAAAAGTGGAGGAGAGGCCTATTTCCAGCTCTATTTCTAGCTCTCCAGCGTCTCCGGGCTGATGGCTGGGCGCTCATGTGGCGCGCCAGACAGCCGTAGGAGAACAGCCTTGCTCATGGGGTTTGGGAGATAATAGTCTACTTACTATTCACACAGAGGAAGAGTTATGAGATGGAAACTATCAGCCCACTCAATGGGGCTCCTCTCAAGACCGAATTTAATAATGATTAAAACACTTTCAGTATATTCCTATTACATCAGGAGTGCAGACTGCAGTACAAATCACTATAAAATTAAATGGCACTTTCAGTGTAGCTAATTCAGTGTGACGAACGCTCTTGTTCAGAGGGGGTTAATCATTCAAGCATTTCAGAAGAAGCAATTTGGTAAAAACACAAAATATGTACGATGTAGTTGTTAATGTTTACTAACTGCCCTAAAGAATTTCCCGATTTTAAGAAGTCATAAACGCCTGATCGTTATCCTATAACAGACGGATGTACAGTAGCTGCCTAATTAAAGAGGTGTTGATTGAACCCTGCAGAATAGGAGCTCTCTAGAACTAAACTAAGAATCACTACAGGCAAACTCTATATGCCACTCTACTCACTGCATCCTACTTTACTGTGCAAGTGTTGCACCAGCATAGGGTAGGCTTTCATTTGAGCTGATGTGGTTTAGCTGGTCTACCAGCATGGTCAACCTGATCAAGCTAAAAACAACCAATATGACCAAACTTGACCAAGCAGGTCAACCAGCATAATTAGCGTCGCCAAGCTGGTTGACCAGCATCACCAAGTTAGTTGAGCAGCTGGTTGAACAGGAAGAGTAAGCTGGTCTACAAGCATGACCTGTATGTCTAAAAGGTTAAACCAGCATGACCAGCCGACTACCAAGCTGGTCGACCAGCATGACCAGCCGACCACCAAGCTGGTCGACCAGCATGACTAAGCTGGTTGGCCAGCATGAGCAGTATCACCAAGCTGTTCAACCAGCATGACCAGCATCACCAAGCTAAACGCACCAGCATGACCAGCTGACTACCAAGCTGGTTGACCAGCATGACCAGCATTGCCAAGCTAGTTAGTTGAGCAGCTGGTTGAACAGCAAGAGTAAGCTGGTCTACAAGCATGACCAGTATGTCTAAACTGGTAAACCAGCATCACCAAGCTAAACGAACAGCATGACCAGGCGACTACCAAGCTGATTGACCAGCATGATTAGTATCACCAAGCTGTTCAACCAGCATGACCAGCTTCACCAAGCTGGTCGACCAGCATGACCAAGCTAAAAACCAGTATGACCACGCAACTACCAAGCTGGTCGACCAGCTTGACCATCTGACTAAGCCAATGACCAGCATCACCAAGATGAACGACCAGCATGACCAGACGACTACCAAGCTGGTTGACCAGCATGACCAGCATTGCCAACCTAGTTAGTTGAGCAGCTGGTTAAACAGCAAGAGTAAGCTGGTCTACAAGCATGACCAGTATGTCTAAACTGGTAAACCAGCATCACCAAGCTAAACGACCAGCATGACCAGGCGAATACCAAGCTGGATGACCAGCATGACCATCTGACTAAGCCAGCAACCAGAATCACCAGCATCACCAAGCTTGACAACCAGCATTACCAGCATGACCAAAATCAAATGCATTATGCACTTTGCTGGTCAAGAGCTGGGTAACCAACTAGCTCATCAGTATAGGTTATGTTTTCACTCGGATGACCAGCTCTCCCACCACCTTGACCAGCTCAGACTATCCGAAACCATCTACCATCAAAAGCAGGTCTTGAGCTGGATTTTTCAGAAGGGAACTTTTCCCTGCCTGGGCAGGTAGACCACAATACTGTACAGAATTCCAGCCCTCCAGAACTTTTCCAGCCCTGGCACAGGTGTTTCCAAGTGCTTCCAGTTCCTTGGATGACAAACAGTCTAGCATTTGAGGAGTATGCAGGATGAATGCACAGGCTCTAGAGCTTGACACTTTTAATCCTCTGCCTCCCTTTCATCAGAAAGAGGGAAAGAGGGAGAAAAGGGAGAGGTGCTCGGATTGAGCCAAAAAAGCCAAGACCAAAGGAATGAATCAATCCTCTTCAGGCCTGTAGCTGCAAAGCAGCAGGGTTAAATAGCTGCTGATGATTGTAGCGAGACACATCTACTGATTTTGATGTAGTTGAAAGTCCATTCAGCCCATATATAAAAACGTGCATCTCATTTACATACATCAATCAGCTAAACATTAAAACCATCAGATGAATAACATTGATTATCTGGTCCCAGTGGCACCTGTGAAGGTGAACGGTCAGTTCAGGACAAACTTAGGGCTGCATGTGAATAAGTACCATAACATTACTCATTAAAGAACCCCAGAAACATCCTGGGAACACCAATCTGCCATAACATTAATACCACTAGCAGTAGAAATGAAAAAACACTGCTTATCTGGTTACAATGGAACTTGTCAAGGGGTGATCTACATAAATTAGGCAGCAAGTGAACAGTCAGTTCTTGAAGGTGATGGAGGTGTTGAAGCAGGTAAACTGGGCAAGTGTAAGAATCTGAGACACTTGACAAGAACCACATTTTGATGGCTAGACAACTGGGTCAGAACATCTCAGGCAGGTCTTGAGGGGTGTTCCCGGTATGCAGTGGCCAGTACCTACCAAAAGATGCTGCTGTATCACTGAGATGTTGTTGAGATGTTAATAAGAGCAACACACCAAATAAAGAGTTACCAATAACACCTTGCATGTGATGCTAATTCAATTGTGCAATTCAAGTGTGTTGGTCCAGCATCTCCACTGTTCTTCAATTGCTCAGATCTCTCAATTATGAGGTTTATCCTTGTATTTTACACCAAAATGGTCCAAAAACAGATGAATACAGACTCCAACAAACAGCAGTTCTCATGCTGATAGATCCACTCTATGCTGATAGGCCTCCTCAGAGCTCCACTGCAGTTCTAGAAGAAGGTTTTGGACTTTTTCTCTTTATTATTTCACTCCCACACAAGTTCCTAGCAGCTGTTATTCCAATGACTCTGACTTTAGTAGGTCAGGCTCCTCTACGCACCTCTCCACACAACCAAAAGCAACAAACGTGGGAGAGAAGAAAGCAGGGCCAGGCTGCCGATGCTGATAATGTGGAGTAGCATGTAGCTAGCGATAAGTGACTCACTGCTCAAAGTGAAATCGACTTAATTGGACTAACTATAAATCATACAGAGACATGTAGCCACCTGCTCCCCTCCACATCTCTGCTGTTTATGTTGGAGACACAGCTGTGGCAGCTGCCTGTCAGTATATGTGTGCTTGTGTGTGTGTTGAGTTAATTGGCCCGATAACCCGACTGCGAGCCTGAAAGAAAGGGTTTTAACTGAGGGTATCACGCTGTCACCCCAGCAGGGTTCTCCACAGCCCTGTCACTCCAGCCTCAGCACACATACACACAGGAGCCCAGAACAACAGCTCTGAAATCTCTCTCTCTGAACACACTGCTTTCACTCCCAAACCCAAAGTCCAAGCGAACACACAGGTCCGGGTAGCATACGCTACTCTACGGTGTTCCTGTAGCTGCTCGGATCTGATTTAGGGTGTTTCTGCACTAGAGCTTTTTTTTCTGGACCCAGGTCCACCATTTGGTCCCCTAAGCTGGTTTTAAGCCCAGGAGCTGTCCAGCACACCCATCTCCAGAAATCGATGGTCTGGGGTTCACTTCTAGTCCACTGCAGATGTGGAAGCTTTCATGATTGGTCATTCATTCGGTCATGTGACTGCTTTTATCGCATGGATAAAAACCGTCTCCTGTGAGAACGACTCCTTTGCGGTTCCTGCACAACGAAATTCCATGATGGTCGTTACTGCTTGGGTGTTTGCATCCAAATCAGATTATGGCTTGATCTGTTGATTGATTTCTCTAATAATCAATTGATTGTCTGGCTTTTTAACTCTGAAAATAGTAAGAAATTGGTGGGATTAATACCGGGGCTTAATAGCCATCACACCATATTCATACCATGGTCTACCTACAACCCTACCTGAGCACTAGCTGCTGTACTCATTACTTGCACTCCTCACTCTGCTCTTTACTAATACCATTAAACCTAGTCTATCAAACATGCTACACCTAAACACACTGTGCGCTCATTAATATGCACACCCAGTTGTAATCGCTGGAATACACACTTACTACTGTTTACTTATTAGTATAGTCATTTAGTTTGCAGCTTAAATCATGCTATTGTCCTACAGACTGAGCCTAAGTGGTTTCCGTTCTACTGTACAACCCTGGATTAGTAAAATGACAATTAAGTTGAACTAAAAAGAGGACAATTTGACCTCAGAAAGACACCAGACAGTCAGACTTGAAAGCGAATTTTGCGTATACATCCAGCTAAGCCTCCTTCACACTGGGTCACTTCATGGGACTAGTATCTGGATTGCCTCTGGATAAAGAGTTTAGCCACATGGGGCTCCGAGGGCCCAAGGATTGAACCCGATCTTCGAGTCATGCTGTCTGCCATCGGCATCCGGAGCCTGAGAGAGCACAATTGGTCTGCTCTCTCTGGGTAACAGTAATCATTGTGATGCTGGCTGGCGTGGGTGTCTGCTAGCCAAAAGGGGGGGTCCCCGCCACGCTCCTCTGAGTGTACTGGTTGCCTGGTGGTGTTGCATGTGGCATCGGTAGCAGTGTGAAAAGAGGCGATGGAGGAGGCATGTGTCAGACCTTTACATGTGAGGTGGGAGAGTACTGACGAGTGGATTGTGCAATTGGGGATGGATAATTGGGAGATTTTTTTTATTAAAAAATAAATAATAATAATTAGAAATTACTGTGTGGGATGGATTATGCAAGTTCTCTTGCTGCCCAGCCATTATTACTTGTGTTTTGATCGTACTGGGAGGGTTGTTGGTTGTACTGGGAGGGGTGTTGGTTGTACTGTCTCAGACCACCTTAGTTTGAGTGTTTGGCCTTATCCAGATATTCTCCTGATACTCAAGACGTATGAAGTGACCAGGTGTACAGCTTGAGGATTTCACTGTAAATGTGAAATAGGTGGGCTTATACAGTAGCTACAGAATCCACAGTCCATGCTGACTGGATATAGTGTGCTTTACATAAGACCACCGTGAAACACAACCTTCTGCATGTGGGTTCAGCCGAATGCTCCTATATTGATCCGTGCTATAAAAAAAACCCTGTTATTAACATTTCCTGAACTCATGCTTCTTCATCATGTCTAATACACTTTACACTTCCTGTCATGAGCGCCGGATGCCTGCTATGGAGGACACGCCGGCACAGGCAGCGAGCGTACCTCTGGGAGAGGAAAACAATAAGGCTGTGATGTGGATCTATTTTCAAAGTGTTATATGAAACAACGGGGGGTGGGCTTCTAAACGCGGCTAAAAATAGCGCACGCTGCTGCGCCTGCTTTCTGGACCCTCGCTGGGTGCCTGGTTATTAGAGTTAGTGATTTATCTAGCTGACAGGCCTCACTCAGGTCAGTCTGGTTCGAAGGGTCCAGGGTCAAACACTGGACATGCCCAGGGAGGGCGCACCAGCAGAACTGACCCCGGTCATTACGGTACGGGTCTGGAACAAACATGAACCCCTTGGGTGGTGCAGAAACAACCTCAGTGCTCTTCACCTTTCTCTAAGCGATAGAAAGAAAGAAATTAATGACCTTCAAGGAAACGGCAAGGTTAAACCAGCAGCCGAGAAAAATACTAAAAGGACAAAAGTATTGGGACACCAGTTTATTCAGTGTTTCTACTAAAACCAAGGGTATTAAGGAGTTTCTCCTGCTTTTGCTGGAGTAACTAAAGTCTCTACTGTCCAGGGAAGAAAGCTTTCTACTAAATTTTGGAGGAGAATTGCTGTGAGGATTTGATTGCATTCAGCAACAAAAGCGTTAGTGAGGTCAGGATGTTGGATGATGAGCACCACCCCACCTCATCCCAAAAGATTTGGGTGGAGCACCATCCATCATTCCAGAGAAGACAGTTCTTCCACTGCTCCACAGCTCCTCAATGCTAGGGGGCTTTATACCCCTCTACTAGCCCTCACGTGGCTTTATTAGGCAGCATGGTGCCAATAGGGTCATGTTTATCTGCTCCTGTAGAGAGTCCTATTGTATTGGCAATACATTTCTTGAGTTGGGGACTGAGGTAGGGTGGTGATCATTTAATGCCCTTGTCACTACATGCAATCAAATACTCACATCAATGCTCCTCCAAAATCTAGCAGAAAGCCTTCTTCCCTGGACAGTAGAGACAGTTAAGTCTTCTCTTTCTTTCACATCTCTGTACCGTACCGGTCACCCCTCTACAAAGGTGCTACAGAGGAGTGCCGTTTGTCACAGCCTTAAATGCTGTGACCACCAGGTGTGTCTGATTGGCATTGATTAACCCTTAGGACCTCTGGGGATTGGAGTTCCCTTGGGTAACAGTGCCTCGCTGCAGTCGCCCTCTGCTGGACGGCCGCAGCAGACACTGCCCCCTTACAGAAAACCTTCCATTGATAGCGAAGATGTTTTTTAAATCTTTGATTTTGGAAGAAAGATGGAATGAGCAGGTGTCCCAATACTTTTGTCCATATAGTGCATCTGGCACCAGGTCATTACAGCAGCTCCTTTCAGTCCTGGAGCCTCCATGATCACATCAATGCGCATTAGCCGTCCTTTGGTTGTCCTTCCTTGGAGCACTTTTGGTAGGTGCTAATCATTGCATACTGATGCCTGACGTTTTGGAGATGTTCTGTCCCAGTCAACGTCTAGAACCTCACAGTTTGGTGATTCTTATACTTGCCCATTCTTCTTGCTTCACCACCTCCATCACCTTCAAGAACTGACTGTTCACTTGCTGCCTAATATATCCACCCCTTGACAGGTGATTGTCCAGAAAATCTATGGCTTTCACCTGTCAGTGGTTTTAATGTTATGGCTTATTGGTATTTATGTTTATATATTTAGTGATATTGGTTGTGCTCAGGTCTCTAGCTGGGTTAAATGGCATGTTTGTAACGCCAGCGCTCTGTAATGCTTATCCAATCTGGTAACGGTTGCTATGAAAGCATGCAGTTGTGGGCGGAGCATGGCTAGATCAGCTGCACCCTCGCCGTCATTATCATCATTAGCCTTTACTGCAGATCAGCGAGAGCCCACCGCCTCGGTTATAATCCTCAGATGACATTAAAACTCCATGTAAACACAGCCGTGCGCGTGACTCTGACTCAGCCCTTCCTTTAGCATATTTGATTTCCTCTTCGGCGGTGCGCTTCCAGGTCGACCTGAGCCGAGCGTGAATGCAGAGGAAGGCCTCGGGGCATGTGTGTTTAAGTCTTCAAAGCATTTCCCATGTAAAATCATCGGCGCAGCGTAATCCATACAGCCAATTAAGGGAAAGAGTGGTCTTAGCGGCAGGCCTCACAGAGAGGGCTGGAGGCTACACTTTAACAAAGACAGCTCCTCTGATCCACTGACAAACGCCGTTAGCTGCAAAAGACACGCTCACTCTAATTGCTACATCTGGTCATAGCTGTGATGACCGTGGACGGGTTGAGAATTCCAAGCACTAGAGACAAGGCATTTAGCGCTCATATGCTCTCAGTCATAAGTTTGGAGACACTTAAATCACCTCAAAACAGCAGCTTCAGGATCATGCTGATGCTCCTGCACTGACTGGAACAGGGGGAGAACGGCGTCTCCGTCATTCCCACTCCGGGCCGGAACGCTGCTGCTGCTACTGCACTATGGAGGTTTGGTGGTGGAGCTGCAGGAGGAGAAGCTCTCTCCAGAACTGCTGCTGTGTAACACTGCGTAACCCATAGAGTCATATTAGTGTAAAATCCTGTAGTGTTACTCTACCACCTCAGCCCACATGCTGCTCTACCTTCAGATCAAGCTTCTGGAGCACACTGATTGTCAGTAAATGCACGTGTACAGCTGTCTATGAGGGGGCGCTCAAAGCTTGACTTGTATTTACTACAGTGGAGTAAAAGGGAATTATACTCCACAACTGTAGGGGGAGCCCACAAGCAACACAAAAATACAATTTCTTACAAAATACTACTTTAAGGACACCACACACTAGATCATGTAATGTCCAATAAAACAATGAAACCACTGATTTTAATGAAGGTGGGCAAACCTCAGTCCGCATTCAGCGTGGTCTCAGCCGCTAGGCAACGTCCACCTCTTAGCATTTTCCTTTTACCGCATTAAATTAAGCCCTGATATCCCAGACATCCACATTTAGTGATGCATAGCCTGCAATTTTCACCAAGAAAAGCAGCCAATCTAAAGTCTGTACAGATGTCCTAGACTGTATTTATCTAGGAAAAGCTGAATAATGAGAGTTCAGTAGATGGACGTGACCAACTGTGAACCTCAAACACTGCTGTTCCTCCTTCAAAAGAACTTCCAGCAGAACAGAGCTGTAAAACAAGCCAATTTCAAAACCCTTAAACTGTTTACACCCCCCAAATGGACATAAATCCCACCCACTAGTGAAAGCTCTAGTCAAAGCTGATAAAAAAAAGGTCCAATGTGATGATGGCTTGAGGAGAATATGATGTTGTTGATACTGGAGAGCAGCTCATCACCCTCATCCAGACACTGCCAATTAACCCACCCGTTCTAACTCTGACACTAGGAGAGTAAGGACACATGCCTCTTTTTGCCGGCCCACATGGTTTAAGAGTAATGAGATAAAAGAGCACCATTGTGCTCTCTAGGAATCCGGCCACTGATGGCAAAGCAGCATGGCTTGGGATTCGAACTCATGACCTCTGGCAAAGTGGTAGTGTTCAGAAAGGATCTGAATTAAAGCTCAGTGATGTGGTCTTCTATTTTGGGGGCGAAAATGCTAATAGCTAATGATACCACAGCTAAACACTCATATCCAGTGGTGAGCCGTCATAATCTCAGCAACGTCAGGACATATTGTTCCCTTCATTATTCGGTTACAGAGACTTTCCTCACTACGCTGCCTTCTGAGACAGAGTGGACAACAAGGCATCAAGTCAGCTGCAGCTACCTCCAGTTTCAGACACAGTCCAAATGCTGGAGACAGACCATAGTATATGGAAATACTCCTATACAGAAAATATAGGAAATGACAGTGTGGTACACTCAATTGCAAACTGCAAGCCAGTCAACTGTGTCCCAGATATTAGAAAATTCACAGTGTGTGTCAGAACTGCACCTACTTAGGGACCAGGGTACTGTTTGAGGTGCAGTTTGGGACAACGGGACGTCCCTTGAGTGTGTGGATGAAGCACTTTTGACTGACAAAGCTGTAGCACAGGCTTAAACCAACAAGCGCTCACACTGAGAAAGCAGACCACTGCCAGTCTGGGGTCGTGGTCCAATTTCTCAAATCACCATAAGCACCTGGACATATTGTATTTGTAGTGTGAATGCTGAAGCTCCCCAGTGGGCCCAAAGGGTTGCCTAAGCAACTGTGTCTTCTCAACAGGGACCAATGTCCAGTTAAATATTGAGTATGAACAAGACTAGAAGATACCCAACACCTGAATCTGTTGGCAGCAGATCCTTAAAGTCCTGTAAGTTTTAAGGTGGGACCTTCATGGATCTCATCAATCACCTTTGATGGTTTTGCCCTGTAGCCAGTCCAACCGTGGTCCTTCCATGGAGCACTTTTTGGTTGGTACTGACAACTGCATACTGGGAACACTCCACAAGACCTGATGTTCTGGAGATGACCCAGTCATCCGGCTTTCACTGTCCCTGCTTTCAACACATCACCTTCAGAACTGACTGTTCACTTGCTGCCTAATATATCCACCCCTGGGCAGGTACACTATAAGCCCAAAAGTACTGGGACACCTGCTTATTTATTGTTTCATCCGAAAAATCAAGGGTCTTAAAAAAGACTTTGTCCTGTATTTGTTGGAGTCACTCTTTCTACTAGATTTGGGAGCACTGCTGTGAGAATTTGATTGCATTCAGCAGAAAGAACCTTAGTGAGGTCAGGATGTTGGATGTTCACCAAACTACCTCATCTCCATCTCCCAACTCATCCATCATTCCAGAGAACACAGCTTAATGATGGGGGGCATTATACCCCTCTACTAGCCCACGCCTGGCATTAGACAGCATGGAGGCCAATAGGTTCAGGAGTCCTATTCTATTGGCCATACTTCTCTATAGGGACTGTAGCTGTGTGTGTGCATTTGCACATCTGTGTCATCAATGGGTGCAATGTAAAGTAGCTAAATACATCCATTAGAAGGGGTGTCCACAAACATTTGGACATAAACTCAGCCAATATGCATATGTGGGGCTTACGAGGGTGGGCTTGAAAGAGTGGGGCCCATAGACTAAACTTGGTCCCTCCTGGTCCTCTCATTGACCCTGGTGGGACCTCAATGGGCATCCATTCCATATGTGGTGTCAACATGGAACCCATGGTCAAATCTTGCTGGTTCCTAGTTGGGCTACCCATACAGGCCCCACATGGGTAGTGGACCATGAGAACCAGATAACCCATGGCCAGAATAATAGGCCTTGACAGATATGTTTCTTCAGCCTGTATCTGAAGCCAGCGAGGGATGGACACCCAGGGAGTGCCAGGACATTCCCAGATCACCGGATTTCATTTTATGGTTTGGAGAGTGTAAAAACACTTGATATTGAAATGGGATGGATTTCAGGCTTGGGTGTAAAAGCACTTGAGGGGAGTTGTAGTTGGTGTAGTTGTTGTAGTTGTTGTGGTAAAACACTGAAACACGCTGTCAGTTTTAATATCGATCGTCTAGACACCGTGCCCCGGTATGACTTCATCTGCTATCTGTAACGGACACAGATTCGCACCCAATTTGTCTTTGGATAAAGAAGGTCATTCACAAAAACATCTATTAGCGTTCTGGGCTCTCCTCTGAGAGCAGTCTGGCTAACCGCCAGTTATGGTAATTATAGGGATGGACAGGTTTAATTCTTTCAGCGTTGAGGGTGAGTCTGTGCCAGCCGTGAGGTAAACAAACGGATGGTTCCCTGCTGTAGATGCAGCGTTCAATTAATCTTCCCCAGTTTTCTGTTTGAGGCCTTTTATTAGAAGCCTGTCAGACCACCGTTTATCTGTAAGACTGCAATGATGCAACCAACCAACCAACCAAACAAACAAATGAAAAAACAGTTAAGAACTGATCGTTACGGCTCAATCTTGTTAAACACGGCCTCAACAGAGCTGATAACACACGTTTTTGTGAGGTACTGTCGGCTGCATCGATGCGTTTGACATTGCTTTCCGTCCTTGGGGTTTACTGCTGGTGCTTTGAGAGGGGGGGGGGGTGCTATGCAAAACAAGCAATGAATCAATAGTCCCTACAATTAGCTTAGCATTGTACTGCTCACAAGAGGTGGGGAATAGAGCCCTACACTCTGGGTGGTCATTCAGACCAACATCCAAGATGTGATTCAGCCACCATCAGGCAATTATGCTCTTTTCTGCTGACAAGTATTTTAATATGGCCGAGGCCAGCTGCTGCTGCTGGGCTGTCTGTGATGGAGCAGATGAACTGGCTCTCTGTGAATGAAGATGAATGGCCCGAGTGCTGTTAGTGACGTGCAGCAACAGCAAAAGCAAATGCATGGCATTCACCACCACCCTCGCACACAGCTGCAGGACGAATGAGCGCTTAGGGAAAAATTCCACAACATTGATCATGAAAAAAATGCTAATGTGGGTTTTTATTGGCTACATATGAATTGCTTATAATGCTCTGTATGGCTGATATGCAAGGAAGGGGTCATTCTGACAGACTGCAAATAGGCCTGGGCGGTATAACGGTAATTCTGTATACTGTGGTGTTTCGAAAATGTCCATGTGTCTAATGTGTCAAATTTCTGTTCTAGTAATGGCCAAATAAGCTCATTCCACCATGTGTATTTAGGAGACATGGGTGCTGTGGGACTAACTGGCACCACAAAGTGGTGAGGTCACGCTCTGAAAACAGGTGGAAACCTGTCTCATGAACCAGTCTTGGCTGAACACAGTAGAAAACACTCCTAAGACCATTCCCTCGTCTCTGCGCTCTCAGATATGAGGCTTAATCCTCTAAACAGGTGTGATCTGAGCCTCAGGTAGCTGGAGCACGGCCTGTGCTGTGGGGTTTTGCCTGCTAGCTAACTCATCTAAGGCCTAGACAGCCGGCTACGAGTCCAAAACCCAGCAGAACCGGTCTCTCATTTCTCCAGTCACCAGTCGCTCGACTTGGCTCTCAGACACCAGTTTAATGGTCAGCACTCGTGTCGGGGTCAGCAGTTAGTCAGCAGCAGCTGCTCTGGGCCGTCTGAGACTCTAGCTGAGCTAGTTGAGCTAGCTCGATCATTAGTCAGCAGTCGCTCGAGACGTTCTCGTCTAGACGTCTATAAGTGGGGTTTCAGTCAGACAGACCTGAATGTGTTCTGTGCTGAGGAGACTGTTATCCTGCTAACTAAGCTAATGCTAACCAGCTTCTCTCTCCTGATCCAGAGCAGTTTTAGATTTGTAGTGGTCAGATTGATGGTCGTCAGTCATCCAGAACATCACGGTTGGGGTCTGGGCGAAATATCTCTTAGATTCAGTGTTTATCTGGTTTTAATGTTTTGGCTGATTGTACATCTGCCATTCTGAGGATACAAAAGTTTTTAAGATTGTGACAAAACACTTATTGACTTCTTCAGACGCTGGCTCGCCATCTGTTTCAGGGCTGGGAGAGTTTTTGGGCAGATGAAGTGAAGTGTGGGCTCGGCGCTGTGGGCTTTGTTTGGCAGCTCTGTAAGCTGGAGCTCCGGCGCTCGTCCCACGGCTGAGTGACTACAGAGTCTGAGTGAGCGGGGTGATCACTCAAACTCACACACTCCACTTTCGCCCTGCACCAGAGCCAAAGCACAGGAAGCCTGAGCAATGGAAGGATGGCCGGAGACAGGCATGAAACACACACACACACACACACACACACAGGTAAAACTGCTGTGTACACACTGTAAACTCTCTAATTAACAGCAACTGAGCTCAAATCAGCTACCCCAGGGCTATTTTGCTGCTTCAGTTAGATCTAAATGGGGGGAAATGTGCCTACAAGGGGTTCTTCAAGGGTTCTTTGGTAAAGATAATGGATCTATATAGAATCCTGACACCTCGGTGGAGCATTTGGATGCACATGTAGTTCTTTATCTTGTTAAATGGTTCACATATGAGGAGACCCTCTTCTAGATAGCTTCTGTAGCACCAAGGGAGGTCAAAGTGTCAAAGAAGGGGGTTTGGCCTTCTAGTACAAGGTGAAAGCACCTGAACTTCAGTTCTCAGAGTTTTCAGAGCTCTCCCCAATTCCCTAATATTGCTTAACATATGGCCTTGCACTTCTGCCACACTGCTATCTCTATTCCCTATTGGCCCTGGTTCATGACCTTGGCTAAAGCTAAAGAAGGAGAATCAGCTTGGACCAGACTGTGCATTCTTTGACCTTTTGTACGCTCACCCAACAAAAAAATCTCAAAGATACACTATATGGACAAAGGTATTGGGACACCTGCTCATTGTCAATGTTACTTCTGAAATCAAGAGTATTAAAAAAAATTGATACCGCTTTTGTTGGAGTAACTGCCTCTACTGGGCATTGCTGTGAGAATTTGATTGCGTTCAGCAACAAGAGCATTAGTGAGTCGGGATGTTGGATGATCACCACGACACCTCATCATCCTGAACTCCCCGACTTATCCTAAAAGTATTGGATGGAGCACCACCATCCATCATACCAGAGAACACAGTTCTTCCACTGCTTCACAGCTCAGTGCTGGGGGGCTTTATACCCCTCTACTAGCCCACGCCTGGCTTCATTAGGCAGCATGGTCGGTTCTGATTTCAGGTTGGCTTTAAGGCCAGAGGTCAGAAAACTCATTTTTACTGATTGACAGACGCAATTTCTGCAGCGAGCCTCCATCACTCATTAAAAGAAACACATACACACACCAGAGCAATTGGATGGCATTGCTGGATTATGGCCATGTGAGTGCGTGGCGAGGCTGGTTGTCATATATTGTGTGTGGCAGCCGTAGTCGGCTAAATCAGAGTGATTCACTGGCTCTTTGGCTCGCAACACCTGCCTTCCGGTTACAGGTTTCTCAGCCTGAACGTTCCTTATCCTGCTCCATCTGGAGACAAACACCAAGTTTCCACACACAGTACAGTGAGCAATATGGCAAAATATTAATTTTTTCAGAGGTTTGCAAACAAGTTAGACAAAGCGAGCCAGAAAAACACTGGTGACATGGTGCAGAAATCTATGCCACACAAGTACTTCCTATTGGCACCATGCTTAATGCCAGGCGTGGGCTAGAGGCAGAGGCGTTACTTTAAGTGGGCTTTTGAATTATTTTGGTGGGCAACAACAGTTTCTTGGGCAAAATAATCACAGATACTGCATCCAGTTTCTTTAGTAGGGTCCAGGGCCTTTAACCCTATGCTACAACAGAAGAGAATACGCAGGGTCAGGCAGCTGCCCATTGAGAGCTGGTCGATTTACAGTGAGAAACTGAGTAACTTCACCCATGCTTTTAACACCATCCCTGTTCTTTTCAATCTGAGTTTGACCCAGTAACTGCGCTGGGATTTCTGCTATACAGGCAGGTGAACAGTTTGACCAATGGCTGCATGTAGCTGCAGGTACATGTAGACCAATAGAGGCGGTGAGAAGGCGGGACTTAAACAGGTGTGTTTAAAGCTGTATACATTCAGTGAGTGGAGACTGTGGAAACAAATGCAAATCCCAGACGTTTTACATCATTTAGAAATCCTGACCGGACGCATTTTTCTCATTCTGGAAAGAGGACATGTCCAGGAAGACGAGGACGTCTGCTCACCCTACCCAACAAGCCAACTTTACTGACTTCACAAGACTACCAACATATTAGACCCAAATGTACGAGAAGTTTAACACACAGATACACACAGGTTTAGCAGCTCACTTGGTGGTTCTGTGATAATGAAAAGGCGGAGCACTGACTAAACACACCCACACATTTAAAACGGCCAATAGGAACGCAGTGCATTTTTGATGACCAATAACAAAATTCAAGAAAACATAAAACCTTTAACAGAACGTTGGGGAGTTGGGGGTGAGGTGGAGTAGTGACCATTCAACATCATGACCTCACTTATGCTCTTGTCCCTGAATGCAATCAAATCCTCACAGCAATTTTTCCTTCAAAATCTAATAGAAAGTCTTCTTCCCTGGACAGTAGAGACAATTACTCCAACAAAAGCAGGATCAACTTATTTGAACATCCTTGATTTCAGAAGAAACAATGAATGGGCAGGTGTCCCAATACTTTTGTCCACACAGATCTACATCTTTACCACCAGTCTCTTAAAACCAGTCCTTTTAGAAGGGCACAAGAGTAAGACTTTGAGACACTTTGACGAGAACCAAACTGTGAGGTTCTAGACATTGACTGGGTCAAAACATCTCCAAAACATCAGGTATCGGTATGCAGTGGTCAGTACCTACCGAAAGCCAAAAGTGCTCCAAAGAAGGACGAAAAAAAGAAAAAAGGTGTGTGTGTGTATATATATATTTTTTTTGTATTAAAAAACAATAATAAAATGATTATATAATTGTATATATAAATATATATTATTATCTATAAATATAAATTATTAATAATTGATAATAATAATAATAATTATTATTAAACTACTTTTTACTGTGCATAAACATGCAACAGTAGCATGAGCCAGTTGTTAAGTCATATAAAATACTTTGTATATATTTATAATATTTATATTTATATTTATTTCTCTCTCTCACTTGCTCTCTCTCTCTCGCTCTCGCTCTCTCTTTCGATGCACTAATAATCCTTTCTCGTCATTCCTCATTCATTTACACAGTGGCTCTATAAATAGAGCTGCTATGATGGTGGAAGGACAGAGAGGGCAGGAAAACATGAATGAGGCCGAGAGACAGAACAGGATCCGTGTCTGATGATGCTGACGCAGGCTGAATTAGAGCTCGGCCGCGATGCTAAATTACTAACTGTGGCTGCCGCTCCCCCAGAGGGAGCGAGAACAACAGAGCACGGCTTTTCAAACTGACTAAGAACATGTGCAATCAAATGGCCATTGCTGTAATAATGACTGGCACGGTGAGTCACTAATCTGTGCGTAAGCAGCCGCTGTGTAGATCCTGTTGTTCAGAGTGATTTACGTTAGCCCTGTGGTTCTCGGCCCCGGTCCTTGAGCGCTCTTGCAGTTTTCCTATTTGTCCTGCTCTGACTCACCTGATTCCTCTTACAGGGTCATCACAGAACTTCGAGACGGTTCACGGAAGGATAGCGGAAACCAGAACCAGAAACAAATTAGGGTATTTTGCTAGGACGAAAAATGCAGCTCCTATACTATATGGACAAAAGTATTTGGACACCTTCTCATTCAGTCTTTCTTCTGGGTGTATTCCTGCTTTTGTTGGAGAAACTGTTTCTACAGTCCAGGGAAGAAGGTTTTCTACTAGATTTAGGAGCACTGCTGTCAGGTCAGGATGCTGGATGACGACCACCCCATCTCATTCCCAACTTCCAAAAGTATTGGATGGAGCATTGACCATCATTCCAGGGAACACAGTTCTTCCACTGCTTCACAACTCAATGCTGGGGGGGCTTTATGCCCCTCTAGCCCATGGCTGGCATAAGGCATGGTGCTAATAGGTGCATGTTTATCTGCCCTAGAGAGTCCTATTCTTTTGGCAAGAGTCCCACAGGGGTCTATTTTAGGGCCTATTAAACTGTTGTAAACTATAAAAGTAAGTTTTAAGGGGTTAATTGTGTTCATTTAATGGTGATTAGATTTGTCAAAAATAATAAGAGTCCCCATTATAGCGGAATATAAATAAATAATAATACATATATTATCACCTGCTGCTGTGATAGATCACTTTTTATCAACTTAAGTTCCTGTAAACATGACATACATATCTATTTGCTATTTATGGCCTGTAGGCCTCACTGACTTGAGCTCACTAGACTCATTTCTGAGTAAAAGCATAATGAATGGATTAATTTGACTAAAACCAATACTCTGATAAAACACATTTCTGCACTAGCCTAACAACAATATTTGTTTTAAAATGTTTTAGTTTAGTTTTTTTCAATTTTAATTAAAAAAATTTTAATTGTGGCATAAAATAAAATCGATACAGACAGCAGCTTTTCACTTACTGAAAGATCCACAAACTAGCAAAGAGTGAAGACGTCTGCAGTAAAGGCCTGGCAAAACCTCTCAAGGGAGAAAAACCTCCCTGGTTTTGAATGTGGTGATGCCTGTGGGTTCTAGACTTCTTATTCTGTGTCAAAAAGTCTATGTCACATCACTGTGTTTTATGATTACTCTGATTGAAAACAATAGTAATAGCAATTAATTACTGATCTAAACTGTAATCACTGCCAGTGAGCTGCCACACCATGTGGAAAACTGGGGGTTGATTTCCAGTCTGGGTGACTATGCTGCGCTGCACCAAAACGAGTCCTTATACCATAATATAAATGTAAAAGTAATAAATTAGCAATCCAAATTGTGCTCTGAATGAATTAATTGCACTTGCTTGCTTGGAAAAAAAAACATAGTTCATCCTGCAAGTAAAAGAAGCCTCATGGCTTTCTTATATATTGAAAGCCATTATATATGATATCTTATATATACATGGTAGCTCACATAAAACTCAATCAATTTACTTTCTGTCACCACTAGGGGACCTGTGGTGTTATACAGGTGAAGGACAGAATACCTCAGTGGCATTCGAGGTCTTTAAGTAGTCAGAAATCTGAGCCCCCTCCCCCCTAGCCCCCCGTAGCCAAGGCTTTAGTGGCATCATAGTATTTTACAGTCAAAAATAGTACTGTGTATTAATGTACACTATATAGCAGTGGAAGAACTGTGTTCTCTGGTATGATGGTTGGTGCTCCATCCAATAATTTGGGGATGAGTTGGGGAGTTGGGGATGATGAGGTGGAGTGGTGATCATCCAACATCAAATCATCTCCTTCTTCTCCTGGACAGTAGAGACTGTTACTCCAACAAAAGCAGGATTAACTCTTTTTAATATGTTTGATTTAAAAAGAAACGAGGAATGAGCAGGTGTCCCAATACTTTTGTCCACTTTTGCAGTATGTAATAAAGTGCTGGGAGAATGTATTTCCAGGCACAGAACGTCTGGGTTTATGGTTTTACAGTGGATTACAGCAGTGGTGAGGATGATAATGGGACACGTACACGAAGGAAGAAGACGAAACAGAGTGAGTCAGCAGGACCAGCTCAGTTTTTGAGTGACTCTGAAAATAGCTTTTCTATTTCTGAAAAAAAGGGTGCGGGTGGGGGAGGTCAGCCATTTTGTGTGTGTGTGTGTGTGTGGATGATATTTGGGCTTTGTTTATATTCTCATCTCTTCACTTGTGGCAGTCTGGCTCTCAGGCCTGCCTCCAGGCCATCTGCCTCACAGTGTTCTGGGCTCAGTGTCATGAAGAGACAGAAAGAACGTGAGGCTTATGTCATTACACACACTTTCTTACACTTTACGCACTTCTTATACGTAATACATAATGTCCTATATGTACACTGCATGGACAAAAGTATTTGGACACATCTCTTGATCATTGGATTCAGGCGTTTTATTTATTAAATAAAGCCCCTAGTCCTGTAGTCTGCCTTTCTACACACTAGTGAAACAATGGGAGGTTCTAAAGAGCTCACTGAACTCCAGCGTGGTTCTGTATGTAATAGGAGCCACCGCTGCACCAACAACAAAAAGAAGTCAGCTGGTGAAATTTCCTCCCTCCTAGATCTTCCTCCATCAGCTGTGAGTGGTGTTATTATTGAACAGTGGAAGAGAGCAGCTCAGCCACCGAGTGTTCATGCCATGGGTTTCCATGGTCGAGCAGCTGCATGCAAGCTTTACATCAACAGTAATGCCAAGCTTAGAATGGAGTGGTGTAAAGCACACCCTCAATGGACCTTGGATCAGTAGAAGTGTGTTCTGTGGAGTCAGGAATCACGCTTCTCTATCCAGCAGTCTGATGGACGAGTCTGGGTTTGACGAATACCAGGAGAACATTGCCTGCCTGATTGCACTGTGTCAGCTGTAAAGTTTGGTGGAGGAGGGATAATGCTGTGGGGTTGTTTTGCAGGGGTTGGCCTGTAGGCCCAAAATCCTAATGCTTCAGCATTCCAAGACATTTTCTGGAAACAGTCTGGGGAAGGACCTTTTCTGTTCCTGCATGACTGACAGTGGCCCCAGTACACTGGTAACCCTGGTGTGGTCTGCACACAACCTTGACCTCAACCCCACTGAATACCTTTGGGAAGAACTTGAGTGGAGATTGCGAGCCAGGCCCTCTCATCCAAAACATAGTGTCTGACCTCACAAATGCTCTTCTGGATGATTGGGCACAATCTCACACTCCAAAGTCTTGTAGGAAAGCCTTACCACAGGGCTGGAAGCTGCTAGTGGGGCAGACAACGCTCCAATAAAGCCTATGGATTTAGAATGAGATGTCATAAAAGCTCCTGTAGGTGTAATGTATGGGTGTCCACATACTTTTGTCCTGTATATACACATATTTCTTTACCTACTAATCACGGCTATATGTATGATGTATTATGCATTTTTGTCTAATAACTAGGATGTTCATATATGTATGCTACATATATATATATAATATGGACCTACTGGCCCTTTAAAAGTCTTCTGTACTACATGAACAACCCTCTATGACCGTGCATATGCAAACTCCTGCACTGAGCTGTGGCTCTGTGATAAATCTCTGCAGCCTTGCTGTTTGTGCTGTTGGTTCTAGATATCTCAGTAAACTGATTTAGTGATGTGTGCGCCGGGGATAACGAGAGAATCACGGCTCATTTGCATATGAAGAGGCCTCCAGCACAATGAGACCGCTTTATCACGTTACAACACAGCTGCACAAAATCCCGATTACACTGCAGTCCTGAGCTCTATTTATACCCACCACCAGTAAGGGAAGGCCCTGTTAACCAATCCTCCCCCCAACCCCCCCAACCACCACCACCCTGGCATCCAGGGCCACACTACAACTGATCTGAACCAGACAGACTGGGACACTTATTCCAAACTGTGAGCTACTTACAGCAGAGCTCAATTACACATAGGAAGCAGATAAATGCAGTAAGGTGGGCTACAGGTTTTGTGGGCTACTGATTATCTAGTGAACAGTCAGTTCTTGAAGGTGAGGTGCTGGAGGCAGGGACTATGGGCCAGCGTAAGAATCTAAGCCACTTTGAGAAGAGCTAATCTGTGATGTTCTAGTCAACTGGGTCAGAACATCCCCAGAACATCAGGCAGGTCTGGTGGGGTGTTCCTGGTATGCAGTCGTCAGTGTATAGCAAAAGTGCTACCAGTGAAGCAGCGACAGGGTGACGGACACCTAAGGCTCATTGATGTGAACCATGAAGGCCCACCTTACAACTTGCAGGACTTAAAGGATGTCCTGCTAACGTCTTGGAGCAGGACACAGTAGGACCACTTCAGAGGTCTTGTGGAGTCCATGCCTCGAATGAGGCGGCACAAGGGGGGACCTACTCAAGATTAGGCACTAGGTGGTACTAATGTTATGGCTGATCAGTGTCAATGTTTTGGCATATTTTGAGTTGAGTGAATTTCTAATGTTTCCCTAAAATATACACTATATGAGCAAATGCTCACTCATTTATCACTGTCTCTACTGTCTAGGGAAGGGACAGCAGTATGCAGGTATTAGGCATGGTGCCAGTTCATGCTTATCTGCTTCAAGGAGTCCTATTCTATTGGCAGCGCTTCTCTACAGGGACTAGACAGGCATTTGTACATCGGTGTCAGCAATAGGTGCAACTTAAAGTAGCTGAATGCATTCATTAGAAGGAGTGTCCACAAACATTTGGACACACATTGTATGTACCAGTATTGCGTGATTATGGGCTATGTGCTCTAACTAACAGAGGAAAAGTAGAGATGTGAGCTGTTGGATGTTTGCACAGCTGTAGTTATAGGTTATGGATATGGATCTATCGGTCCATTCATCATGAAATATGGACGACATCTAAAAAACAACAGCCAGGTTCAGACAATGTCAAGAAGTCAAAAAGCGGCAATAATGGGGATACAAGGTTTTTCCATGACACTGACGAAATACTAAGAGCATATGGGCTGCTGAGAACTACTCTCGGGTGACATTTATGATCTGCACATCTTACAGTGAAGCAATTTGTCCCAACCCAACCGCTCCACGGACGATGCCATCACCACCACCCTTCATCTCTCCCTTACCCACCTGGAGAAGAAGGACACCTACGTCAGAATGCTGTTCATAGACTTCAGTTCAGCATTCAACACCATCATCCCACAGAACCTCACGAGGAAGTTAAGCCTGCTGGGCCTCAACACCCCCCTCTGCAACTGGATCCTGGACTTCCTGACAGGAAGGCCCCAGTTAGTCCGGTTCGGGGACAGCAGCTCCAGCACCATCACCATGAACACTGGGGCACCTCAGGGCAGTGTACTGAGTCCTCTGCTGTTCACCCTGCTGACTCATGACTGTGTTGCGAAACACAGTTCTAACAGCATCATAAAGTTCGCCGATGATACAACTGTGCTGGGTCTCATCAGCAAAGGCGACGAGTCAGCATACAGAGAGGAGGTGCAGCAGCTGACAGACTGGTGTACAGTCAACAACCTTCACTGGAATGTAGAGAAGACCAAGGAAATGGTTGTTGACTTCAGGAAATCAAGACCGGACCACTCTCCGCTTAACATCAACGGCTCCTCTGTGGAGATCGTTAAGAGCACCAAGTTCCTTGGTGTCCACCTAGCGGAGAACCTCACCTGGTCCCTGAACACCAGCTCTACAGCCAAGAAAGCCCAACAGCGTCTCTACTTCCTCCGGAAGCTGAGAAAGGCCCGTCTCCCTCCACCCATCCTCACCCTCTTCTATAGGGGAACCATAGAGAGCATCCTAAGCAGCTGCATCACTGCCTGGTTTGGGACCTGCACAGCCTCTGACCGCAAGTCCCTCCAACGCATTGTGAGGACAGCTGAGAAGATCATCGGAGTCTCTCTCCCCTCCGTCATGGACATTTACACCACCCGCTGCATCCGCAAAGCAACCAGCATTGTGGATGACTCCACCCACCCTTCACACAGTCTGTTCTCCCTCCTGCCATCAGGAAGAAGGTACCGCAGCATCCGGTCCAACACGACCAGACTCTGCAACAGCTTCTTCCCCCAAGCCATCAGACTCCTCAACACAACTCAACTCCTGAACTGATATCTTACACTCTCCCTCTCTCTCTCTCTCTCTCTCTCTCTCTCCCTCTCTCTCTCTTTCCAACCATTTACCCCAGATAACATGGGAAGCATTTTTTGCACAAGCATTTGCACTGATAACTTTACTACCTCACTGGACTCTATTTATCGCACATTGCACAACTTGCACACTACCGTCATTATTTATTATCCTCTGTCTGTACTGTGTTGTGTTGTCTGTCCGCACTTGTTTGTTTGTGTTGCACTTGTGTCTTGTATGCACTGTCTATGTTGCACCATGGTCCTGGAGGAACGTTGTTTCGTTTCACTGTGTACTCTGTATGTAGTTGAAATGACAATAAACCCACTTGACTTGACTTGACTTGACTTACAGTAAACATATGCCCAATCAAGTGTTTCCAAACTTTTGACTGGCTCTGTATATTCAATGTTAAAAGGCCAGTGATACACCCCTCTGTGTCTATCAGGGAGACGGTGCAGACAAAGACCATGGTTAATTATTCAGGGAGATCACTGCAGCCCATTACATCACATACATTATAAAAGACCCCCGGCTCGGCCCGGCCCAGCTAAGCCCGGCCCACTCTGAAGGCCTCCCATCTTAATAATCATCCCACCAACACCAGCTTAACCAGAGTCCAGATGACCCGCCTCCAGTAAATTAAGGACACCTTATCCTTACATAAGGATACCTCTTTACCATGTTTCTCATGGTAAGTGAGTACTCATTGGCCAAATTATCAGAAACACCTGCCATAAGTGCACTATGTGAGTGTACAATTGCTGACTGTAGTCCATTGGCTGCTGCTGCTCAATATACTGTACCGATCCCATTTAACAGAATGGGACCACCATCCAGGATAGGTGCTTTAGTAGACGGGCTACAGTCTTCACCTGTGCATCAGCAAATGTAGCCCTATTATAGCGATCATTAGGCGAGCCGCCAACCGTGCACCACGTAGCATGATTCAGGGGGCGTGTCAGTGTGTGTTTGCTATCGTAACAATGGGAAATGTTCGCCTGGCGCGGCTCGAACCCCACAAAAGGCGTGTACTGAGTCTCTTAATTAATCATGGGTGTGTTTTTTTTGGGGCGTAACGTGCAGTAATAAACCAATCAGCGTGTCTCTCGCCGTATTGTTGATGTAAAAGTGTGCCAGGATGGTCAACAACAGCATTCTAAAGAGCACCAAACATACACTATATGGACAAAAGTATTGGGACACCTGCTAGTTCATTGTTTCTTCTGAAAACAAAATAATTCAAAAGAGTTTCTCCTGCTTATGTTGGAGTAACTGTCTCTACTGTCCAGGGAAGAAGAGTTTCTACTAGATTTTGGAGGAGCATTGCTGTGAGGATTTGATTGCATGCAGCAACAAGAGCGTTAGTGAGGTCAGGATGTTGGATAACCAGCACCACACCTCATCCACAGCCCAAAAAAGTACTGGATGTAGCACCACCACCATCCATCATTCCAGAGAACACAGTTCTTCCACTGCTCCACAGCTCCTCAATGCTGGGGGGCTTTATACCCCTCTACTAGCCCACGCCTGGCATTATTAGGCAGCATGGAGCCAATAGGTTCATGTTGATCTGCTCCTGCAGAGAGTCCTAATCTATTGGCAGTACTTCTCTACAGGGACTAGACAAGCTGTGTGTCTGTGTCAGCAATGGGTGCAACTTAAATTAGCTGAATGCATTCATTAGAAGGGGTGTCCACACATTTTTGGACATATAGTGTAGGTGCTCTTTGGCAGTTTTTCGAGAGTCTTCGCTGAGTCTTGGATGGTTTATTTGCTGATTTTTGCATGTCCCCAGCCCCTGTTCCTCTAGTGTGGAGATTATTCAGGGGTTTGCCCGGCTGAAGACCCTGATTGTGGCTTTGGCTAACAAGAGAACAAGTGGAAGTTGTGAGCATGGCCAGTGTCTCACCTCCATACTGGTCACGTTGCACCTGTGAGTTCCTGCAAACCAGCCATCAGTGGAACACTGATCGATATCCACATCCTGCAGACTGACATCCACCCGAACAACTCCCCTACGAATGAGAGAGAGAGATCGAGAAAGAGAAAGAGAGAGAAAGAGAGAGAGAGGATCAATTATGTCTTCAGTGCCAGAGAAGGCGAGTCAATCAGCTGGAACAACGTAAATGTCTTAAGTGTAATGTAAACTTCGCTCCTCTGAACACTTTGAATCCATACAGCCTAGATCGCCTGACAAACACGTCCCTTGAAGCTCCAAGGGTTCTCCTGGGACAGGAAGCTTCATGAGCTGTTCCATCAACAGATACACCATTTGGACAAAAGTATTGGGACACCTGTTCGTTCATTGTTGCTTCTGAATCCAAGGGTATTAATAATTATATCCTGCTTTTGTTGGAGTAACTGTCTCTACTGTCCAGGGAAGAAGGCTTTCTACTAGATTTTGGAGGAGGAGCATTGCTGTGAGGATTTGATTGCATTCAGCGACAAGAGCGTTATTGAGGTCAGGCAGCATAGTGCCAACAGGTTCATGTTCATCTGCTCCAGGGAGCTCTATTATATTGGCAGTAATTCTCTACAGGGACTGTATAAGCTGTGTGTGTGCATTTGCACATCTGGGTCAGCAATGGGTGCAACTTAAAGTAGCTGAAGGTATTCATTAGAAGGGGTGTCCACAAACATTTGGACATATAGCGGATACTACAGCGCATAAAAAACGAATGGAAGGCAAAATGTCAATGTCCTGCAGTTTGACTGGCAGTGATTGACACAATCCAATGGATGAGCTACCTCTCAGATCACTCACTGGCCTGATCTCCGTATCTCTGTTTTCCAAACTGCTACCAGTGGTCAGGTGACTTCTGATGTACAATCCGAAAAAAAAAGAAAAAGGAAAATCAGAAGGACAGACTGGAAAGTGGACATTCACGAGGCATCAGTGAAGGCAATGAGGCGTAACTGGTTTCCCTTCCTTTAATAGAAGCTGAGCCTCTCTGTTTATGAGCATCAATTATTAATGCCCTTCACCCCTTGGTGCTACAGATCTTTAGCAATCCCATCATGCTCTCTGTGCGACAGTCAATAAAACGCCACCCACTCCACCTCTTTTGTGCCTTGAAGGGTGAGTAAAGAGAAGGGCCGGCCATTAGTGGAGCCAACAGGTCCCCCAGCAGCCCATCCAGAGTGGGCTTTCCCACCAAGACACAAACACTGCATTATTTTAAGTGAAATCATATTTAATCATTGGGCCTAAATCACCTGATAGACACGTCCTCTGAAGCTCCAAGGGTTCTCTTGGGACAAGAAGCTTCATTAGCTATGCCACTAATAGATACACTATTTGGACAAAAGTATTGAGACACCTGTTCCTTCATTGTTTCTTCGGAAATTGTTTCTTCAAGGGTATTAAAAAAAAGCTGATCCTGCTTTTGTTGGAGTAACTGTCTCTACGGTCCAGAGAAGAAGGCTTTCTACTAGATTTTGGAGGAGCATTGCTGTGAGGATTTGATTGCATTCAGCGACGAAATCGTTAGTGAGGTCAGGGTGTTGGATGGATGTAAGAAAACTAATGGAAGGAAACAAATGTCCTGCAGTTTGACTGGCAGTGATTGACACAATCCAATGAACAGACTACCTCTCAGATCACCCACAGGCCAGTAGTGGTAGGTGTGGCTCAACAGACAACACCTCTACCTGACAGTGAGCTAATAAGAGTCCTTGGGCAAGACTCCTAACATTACATTGGCCCACCTCTGTAATACGAGTAACCTTGTAAGTTGCTCTGGATAAGAGCGTCAGCTAAATGCTGTAAATGTAAATGCCTGATCTCCGTTTTCCAAACTGCTTTTAAGTCATTTTTATCTGGAGAACGTTTACAATCACAAATCATTTGTTGTTTCTAGAGACTAGTTAAAATCTAGACTAGTCTGCTCTGTAATTAGCCATGGGCTGCATTATTTGCCATTGCAATCAAATTTCAATTACATGTTCAATTACAAGTTATTTTTGGTGTATGGTAATAAATTAGCAGCATTTCTTCTTATACTTTTGGATAGATATTCAGAAAAACAATTCTGAGGAAAATCAAAGTATCAGCTGTAAGACCAGTTTAGGGTCTGAGCTTTGACACGCCTCAGCCAGAATTCAGGCCTTTTAATGGCTACAACTGTTTTCAGGTTTATGACGTACGTTATGTTAGATAACAAAGCCCTATTCGGATGGGTTTAGTCCTGCATGAGGACGTAAAGTAATGTAATTTTACGTCAGGAAGTCTGTAAAATTTATGGCGACTCGTACGGGATAAGAAAACTCTGCATTAATGACTGAGGTAGTAGTGGCTACTCAACCTCCTTGGACCTGCACTGACCACTGCATACTAGGAACACCCCAAAATACCAAGCTCTGAGCCAGTCGTCTAGCCATCACAATGGGCAGAGACGTCTCGGGCAGGCTCTGACAACTCTCAGTCGATACACAGAAGAATAGCTACTGAGGCTACTTTTTGTGAGGTCAGGGCCGGGGGAGAACCTTTTTTAATGTAAGACGTGAACTGGATTTCAGCAGGGGGTTTGTTTATTCACACAAACTGTACACACACACACACACACACACACTGACTCTGGAGGCAGCAAAAGACCAAAAAGACTCCCAAATATGTACAAAGACCTAATGTCTTGACTACCACAACAGAAAAAAGCACACTCAAGAAACGTAACTGGACAACAAATACACCCCTGAGGCACACCAGACAGCACAGCACACTCTCCACTCACAGCAGAAACCATCAGCACAAAGTGAATCAGTATACATCCCACTTAAATAATGCACTGAGAACTAGCCCTGCTCTGCACTGTTCAGGAGTTCTGCACATGATGTTCTCTGGTGCAGACAGAACCGTCCTGAATGTGTAAGAGTTAAGCTCTGTGACTCTGAGCTCCGACTGCACCAGCATTAACCTCACCGCAGGTAATCACACCTGCCTCCTCGCACCTGCTTCCCACAGGAGAGCCGGAGCTGTGAGCACAGATGAATCTTCGAATGAGGAATGTGCACCAGCATGGCATTTAAAGTCTAACCCAACGAGCTCTGCTGCAGGTGTTATAAAATAAGTGGAAAAGTGCCTTTCCTGAAAGAAGTGCAGAACCGTTGCTATGGTATTCCAGGTGGTTACTATGGGGTTGCTAGGTAGTTGCTATAGTGGTTGTTAGATGGATGCTACACTGTTGCGAGGTGTTCGGAATTGTATTTCAAGCGGTTGTATTGGTGCTGTTTAGTGTTTGCTAGGCAGGCTAGGGTATGATATGCCACATGGTTGCTATGGTGTCTCAGGTGGTCGCCAAATTGTTGATGTGGTAGCCCATGTGGTTGGTTGGGTGATTCTAGTGTATTTTTATTATTGTGACATTTGAAGGATGCTAAAACCTTGCACTGTATTCATTCCTACACGAAAAATTGTATGTCCAATCAAACAGCTGTACACAATCAGACTGAAGACTCTGGAGTTGGAATGGTGTCGATATTGTGAAAAGTTTTTAATGCACAACCATAATAAATCTTTCTTGCATTAAAAAATAGGCCTGATTATTAAAATATTCAAATAATTGTTGGCCAGGCCACTCCAGGACCTTGAAATGCTTTTTACAGAGCCACTCCTTCATTGTCCGAGCAGTGTGTTTGGGATCATTGTCATGCTGGAAGACCCAGCCACGTTCCATCTTCAATGCTCTTACTGATGGAAGGAGGTTTTGGTTTAAAATCTCACAATACATGGCCCCATTCATTTTTCCCTTAACACGGATCAGTCATCCTGTCCCCTTTGCCGTAAAACAGCCCCAAAGCATGATGCTTCCACCCCCATGCTTCACAGTAGGTATGGTGTTCTTGGGATGCAACTCAGCATTCTTCTTCCTCCGTTCTCATGATCATTTTGACCCCACAGGATGAGATCTTGCATGGGGCTCTAGATCGAGGGAGATTATCAATGGTCTTGTAGGTCTCCCATTTTCTGATTATTGCTCCCACAGTAGATTTCTTCACACCAAGCTGCTGCCTATTGCAGATTCAGTCTTCCCGGCCTGGTGCAGGTCTACAATTTTGTTTCTGGTGTCCTTCGACAGCTCTTTGGTCTTCACCATAGTGGAGTTTGGAGTGTGACTGTTTGAGGTTGTGGACAGGTGTCTTTTATACAGATAACTAGGTCAAACAGGTGCCATTAATACAGGTAACGAGTGGAGGACAGAGAAGCCTCTTAAAATTACAAAACAATTACAGACCTCTCTCATTTTTCTAAGTAGGAAAACTTGCACAATCAGTGGCTGACTGCATACAATTTTGCCCCACTATATTTATATGCTGTGTATATATATATATATACACAGCATATAAATATAGTGGGGCAAAATTGTTATATATATAAATGTATATTACTTATATCTCCAATTTAATAATCTACATTTGGATTTAATAATCATAATTTAATAATCATTGCATTGGATGGTAATAAATTAACAGACTCAATTTTATATATTATAATTTTATATTTTATATATATATTTTTGGATAGATATTCAGAAAAACAATTCTGAGGAAAATCAAAGTATCAGCTGTAAGACCTGTTTAGGGTCTGAGCTTTGACACGCCTCAGCCAGAATTCATGCCTTTTAATGGCTACAACTGTTTTCAGGTTTATGACGTACGTTATGTTAGATAACAAAGCCCTATTCTGACGGGTTTAGTCCTGTATGAGGACGTAAAGTAATGTAATTTTACGTCAGGACGTCTGAAAAAATTATGGCGACTCACACGGAATCTCTGCAATAATGACTGAGATAGCTTGGACAACAAGTGCCGACCACTGCATACTGGGAACACCCCAAAATACCAAGCTCTGAGCCAGTCAGCTCTAGTCTGGCTCTAGCCACTCAGTCTGGCTCTAGCCATCACAATGGGCAGAGACGTCTCGGGCAGGCTCTGACAACTCTCAGTCGATACACAGAAGAATAGCTACTGAGGCTGGAGGTTTGTGAGGTCAGGGCCGGGGGAGAACCTTTTTTAATGTAAGACGTGAACTGGATTTCAGCAGGGGGTTTGTTTATTCACACAAACTGTACACACACACACACACACACACACACTACCACCAACACACTCACAGAGGACTCTGTGCATCTGTTCTTATTAATAACTTTGAGTGTGGCCTTGCCTGAGGGGTTTCTGATCTCAGTTCATTTCCCGTCTCCACCGCTCTGCTCAGTCTGTAGGAGTACCTCACACTGCTAACAGAGGAGAACAGCGAGCGCTGCCTGTGTTAGACTATCCTTTCTTCAGGTCTGTACACACACATACACACACACATACACTGACACACAGCTCTCCACTCTTCCACTTTTCTCCATACTGCCAATAGAATAGGACTCTCTGCAGCAGATAAACATGAACCTATTGGCTCCATGCTGCCTAAAGCCAGAGGGGTATAAATAGAGGGGTATAAAGCCCCCCAGCATTGAGCTGTGGAGCAGTGGAAGAACTGTGTTCTCTGGAATGATAGCTGGTGGAGCTCCATCCAGTACTTTTGGGAAGGTGGGGTGGTGATCATCCAATATCCTGACCTCACTGACGCTCTCGTCACTGAATGCAATCAAATCCTCACAGCAATGCTCCTCCAAAATCTAGTAGAAAGCCTTCTTCTTCCCTGGACAGTAGAGATAGTTACTCCAACAAAAGCAGGATAAACCCTTTTTAATACCCTTGATTTTAGAAGAAACACTGAATGAGCAAGTGTCCCAATACTTTTGTCCAAATAGTGTATGTGAATTTGTCTATAGCAGTTTTACAGCGACTCCTTTAATGTTTAATAAAGATCTGTAAAATACAGATACACGAATATTTTGACTTCCCAGAAGTCACTAGGCCTTTTCTGAAGCCAGAGAAGGTCCTCAGGCTTCCTAGATGTAATGCAATACACTACAGGAAGCATAGGGGGGCATATGGCTTCTGTTGTGGCCACTGCATCATAAAAGAAGACGCTGCTTGTTGCTCAGGCAGAGCCCTGAATAATGCCAGGGCTCTGTTCTACAGATAAGCACTGGTTGCAGCCCAGCCCACAAACACACACTGAACCTGGTTGGCTGCCCCTGTCTCTTCCCTCCAGTGTTACATGGATGTGCATGATGGGTAAAGCTGTTGACGGACTGTTCAGGGCAGCCAGGAAAAAGGGAAGGCCTCAAAAATAGCCACCCTACAAGCTCAGCCGGTCCAGCATCTGCTGAAGCCGCCACCCCTCGCCTTTCAGAAAGTGCCCCGCAGGCTCGGCATGCTTAAAAACCCAAACACAACATTTGGCTCATTTCAAACTTGCTCATCCATCCCTCTCTTTACCCTCCAAGGGTCTCTCCCCCGCCAGTGAGCCAAAGTGGACATATGGCGGCCAACCCGGGGCGTCTGCGGCTGACAGTGGGAAAGCCCAGTCTCCTCCAGTGAGTGCAGAATGAGTTCAGCAAGGTCAGCTGCACAACGCAACAACCACCTAGCAACCCTGGAGTACCCTAGTAACGCTACAGCAATCACCTAGCAACACCACAGCATCCACTTAGCAACACCAAAGCAACCACCTGGGATGCTTTTACAATACAATAGCAGAAACCTAGCAACACCACGGCAACCACATATAGTGCCATAGCTTAACAAACATTTAACACCCACCTAGGATGCAAGTGCAACACCAAAACATCAACCTCGATTACCATAGCAACACCATAGCAACCACCCAGTAACACCATAGCAACCACCTGGAATGCTATTATAACACCATACCAAGCACATGGTAACACCGCATCAACCACTAAGTAACACAATAGCAACCACCTAGGATGCTATACTAATACCTTTGCAACCACCTATTAGCACCACAGCAACCACCTAGCAACTCCAAAGCAACCACCTGGAGTACCACAGCAACATTATAGCCACCACCTGGCAACGCCATAGCATCCACCTGGGAATACCACAGCAATCACTAAGCACCAGCACAGCATTCCCCTTGAAATAAAATAGTAAGCACCTACCAACACCATAGCACCTGCCTAGGATGCTATTGCAACACCACAGCAAGTACCTAGCAACCCATAAGCAGCCACCTGGAGTACCATAGCAACACCATAGCAACCACCTATAAACACCATATGAACCACCTGCAATTAAATTACAACACCATAGCAAGCACATAGTAACACTGCAGCAACCACGAAGTAACACCAAAGCAACCACCTAGGATGCTACTGCAACACCATAGCAACTACCTAGCAACCCCAACGCAACCATCTGAAGGACCACAGCATCATCATAGCAATCGCCTTGCAACACTACAGCATCCACCTAGCAACACTAAAGCAACCACCTGGGACAGCAGGAACTTAGCAATGCCACAGCAAATACACATAAAATGTCATAGTAACTACCTAGCAAGCATTTAGCAACACCACAACAACCATCTAGGATGCTACTGCAACACCAAAGCAACCACCTCAATTACCATATCAAGACCATAGCAACCACCTAGCAACACCATAGCAACCACCTAGAATACTATAACAACATCATTGCAAGCACGTGGTAAACACATCATAGCCACCACCTAGCAATATCATAGCAACCACTAAGCACCTCCACAGCATCCACATGAAATACAATAGTAGGCACCTAGCAACACCATAGCAACCACCTAGCAACACCATAGCAACCACCTGGTATGTTATTACAACACCATAGCAAGCATCTAGCAACACTACAGCAACCACTAAGTAGTGGACCACTTAGGATGCCACAGCATCCATCTAGCATCATCATAGCAACCGCTTAGCAACTACCTACCTACTTAACCCCACAGCAATGTCCGAGTGAAAATTAAGCTTCACCCTAGTAACCACATAGCAACAGACCGGCAGCAGCCCTGTGAAAAACTGATCTCCAGTTATAGAAATTCATCGGGAGTTTGGTTGCAGTCGCTGCTGCTACAAGTGGCACAGTTAGCGATAAGGTTCAGGGGGAAACCATGTAGCACTCTTGCTCTTTCGCAAACACTTCCTGCCCCTGTCAGTCTCCGGCATCTCAGACTCTTCATTAGTTTCTTGTTTCTTGTTATGCAAGCCTGTAGGTGGGAGGGGCCACAGTGTGAGCTCCACTCACCTTAATTGAAGCCCTCCACCCGTGGCTAATTTTAGAGCCCGTGCTCATCAGCCACGGCCGTGCTGCCCAGCATCCAAGGTCACTCCGGCCTGACATCAAATCTCAAGAAGTGAAGTGGATTGGTAACAGTTATGTCACTTAGTCCAAACGCTGACACAATAATTACCGTGTTTAATCCAAAATTACTGCAATGAGGAGCAGGGGCGGCCAGAAATCTTTGACCTGCCGGAAATTAAAACTAAATCTGCAAAGGCACCGTGTTGGCCTTCTTAGGGTTCCATAATCCTTAAAAATACATTCCAAGCCAGACAGGTGGTAAACATGATGGATGTTATCTCACCATGCATTCCTATTCTCCAGGTCCATTCCGTAATTTAGAAACTGACGTCCTTGTTCTTAAAGACGCAGCAGGGCTGGACTCTTGTGCTCTCAGATAATGAAGCCATCACATCTAATTGGCTTTTGAGATTCAGTGGCTGACATTTAGCACCAGAGCTCAGATGATGGATTCAGAAATCCTTCCTCTGAGCTGTTCTGCTGTCAGACTTTACAGAACTGTTTGCCGTTTGGAGAGCCTTCCTATGCTCTTCACTTTAGGCCTGGTTTTATGGACCTTGGTTATGGACCAGAGGTGTTTCATCATAGAAATGTCCATGTAGTCCATGTTTTGGCTTAATCTGGGTCTGGCAAAGCCAGCCTTTATATACCAAAGCTAATTCTAAACTAAGGAAAAGACACTGGATATGTGACACTGAAGACCCCGTTATGTAGAATTCAGAAGTTCACAGTGGTGGTGAATAGATCCAGACGTCTGAAGGACATCAGAGGGTCAGCCCTGTTCAGCTCCTCCTCTGCTGCTGTGTTCTCTCTTCACTGGCTTTCTGTAGCTGCAGCTCAGGTCATCAGATTCAGACCCCTGACTCTGGCCTACAAAGCCAAGACTGGACCAGCCAGCCCCTCCGTACTTGATGGCGATGGTCAAAAGTCGATCCGCACCAAGAGCCCTTCCAGCTTCAAGTACGGCTCGGCTCGACCCGCCATCCTTTAAGATCCACGGAAGACGAGCGTCCAGACTTTTTACTGTCCTGCACCGAAGTGGTGGAACGAACTTCTCCTGGGTGTCCGAACAGCAGAGTCCAACACTCGCTGTCCTCAAACCCAGACTGAAGACCCTCCTCTTCTGAGAGGACTTAGTGAGCAGAGTGTATTGAGTATTATGGTCTCCATACTAACTTCTGTATTTAGTAGAATCTAAGCTTAGAGGGATCTAACTAGCTAAGGGTATTTTCTGAATGAACAGTGAAGCTCTTCTGTAAGTCGCTCTGGAGTAGAGCGTCTGCTGAATGCCTTCAATGTAAATGTAAATATTTGATAAATATTTGAACAGTTAATAAAGTTATTACACTAAATAATTATGAATACACTGACACTGTTTTACCATAGTTTTGAAAAGAGTTATAAACTGAAGCATTTTCAAAATCCGTTCATGGTGGAGGGATACGTGCAGGGCGCTGTAAGACAAAATAGTCCCCAAAGGAAATATTATTTTACCATCATCAGTATTACTTGTATAACAGGAGACTCTTGAAAGTTCACTGGTGGGTTTGGATAGTAAATAAAACGGCTATATTCTTGTTTTTGTAGTTATGGTTTTGTCTGGTTCTAGACGTTGATAAGTTCCTCTACAATAAACCACACTTTCACACCAAACCCCCACTCTGAGTGCTTCAGTTCTGCAGAAGTTAAAAGAAAAGTGCATGGAAATTCTCTTTAACTTTATTATTATTGCAGATATTTGCAAAGAAAACTAAAATATCCACCCAGAACCTACTGAATATCCTACCTTCACCTACTGAATAGTTCTGTACTGAATATACTACCTTCACCTACTGAATAGTTCTGTACTGAATATCCTACCTTCACCTACTGAATAGATCTGTACTGAATATCCTACCTTCACCTACTGAATAGTTCTGTACTGAATATCCTACCTTCACCTACTGAATAGATCTGTACTGAATATCCTACCTTCACCTACTGAATAGTTCTGTACTGAATATACTACCTTCACCTACTGAATAGATCTGTACTGAATATACTACCTTCACCTACTGAAGAGTTCTGTACTGAATATCCTACCTTCACCTACTGAATAGATCTGTACTGAATATCCTACCTTCACCTACTGAATAGATCTGTACTGAATATCCTACCTTCACCTACTGAATAGATCTGTACTGAATATCCTACCTTCACCTACTGAATAGATCTGTACTGAATATCCTACCTTCACCTACTGAATAGATCTGTACTGAATATCCTACCTTCACCTACTGAATAGTTCTGTACTGAATATCCTACCTTCACCTACTGAATAGTTCTGTACTGAATATCCTACCTTCACCTACTGAATAGATCTGTACTGAATATCCTACCTTCACCTACTGAATAGTTCTGTACTGAATATCCTACCTTCACCTACTGAACAGTTCTGTACTGAATATACTACCTTCACCTACTGAATAGTTCTGTACTGAATATCCTACCTTCACCTACTGAATAGATCTGTACTGAATATCCTACCTTCACCTACTGAATAGATCTGTACTGAATATCCTACCTTCACCTACTGAATAGATCTGTACTGAATATCCTACCTTCACCTACTGAAGAGTTCCGTCCTGCTCAGCCTTTTCCCAGTGTCCCAGCTGTGACCGTTATTGGGCTAAGCAGTAGCAGAGGTCAGTCAGTGACAGGTCAGAGATTCACTGTCCAACAGAGGGATTACTCCAGAGATAACCAATAACTGAAACATGCATCATATCAGCGCCGACCCGAGAGCATCTGCTGTCCTAATGCGCATCCCTCCCACCAGATTTTAATCCCGTAATGTCCTCAGATTTACCGGAGCGTAATCTTGTTTGGAGGGACGGGGCGAAATATCGGTGAGCCACCCAAATGTGCTTAGAGCCTCGCGCGGGCCAGGCCGGGCTGAGTGTGGCCCGGGCGAAGGCAGCACTGTTAATTAGAGAAGGCTTTTACTCGGTTCCAGCATCTCCTCCGAGCCCCCGGCACATCCAAACAGCAGATCAGAGAGATGATTCTGTGTTCAGAAAATCACTCTGTTCTCACTGTTCCAGCGCCAGAACTGAGCTCAGCCCTCATCACCAGCCCTCGCTAATAACGAAGAGAAAGAAAGGATTCAGACGCTGCTTTTCTCGGCTTTCAGTCTTTTTCTGCTTGTCTTTTCGTCACTCAGTTAAAAGATAGAGCTCGTTTATGGTTATTTACAAGGAAAAATGGTTCTATATTGCACAGGGTTCCTCTATTGTGCCCTTTCTCAGTACTAAATAGAACCCTCTTCAGTAATACACTCAAATAAAAGTTCCAAAAGGTTCTTTGAGCAATCCTGTAGAAGAACCACTTTTGGTTCCATAAAGAACCATGTTTGTAATAGAAATGTGACCGTTAAATTGATACAGAAGAGAAATCACACATCTCTATGACAAGCTTCAGGATCTTTATGGGATCACAACTGATATCACCATTTGAAGAACCATTTGTAGCACCTTTATTTTTAAGAGTGTAGATAGAACCCTTTTACTGGTACTATATAAAATCTTTTTCAGCACTATGTAGAACCTTTTTCAGTACTATATCTAACCCATTTTCAGTACTATATAGAACCTTTCCAATACTATATAGAACCTTTCCAGTACTAAACAGGACTTTTTTCAGTACTACACCTTATCCATTTTCAGTACTTTATAGAACCCTTTCAGTACTATATAGAACCTTTCCAGTACTATACAGGACTTTTTCAGTACTATACCTTACCCCTTTTCAGTACTATATAGAACATTTCTAGTACTATAAAAACTTTTCCAGTACTATATCAAACCTATTTTCAGTACTATATTTAGCCCCTTTTCATACCCTTTTCGGCACTATACGGAACCTTGTTCACTACTGTATCTGACCCCTTTTCAGTCAATATATAACCTGCTTACATGAGTAAAGTAGATCGCACTCTAGAGATCCTTTTCATTTTAATTAATCTAACAAGTTTTCAGTACTATGTACAACCCTTTTCAGTACTATACAGAATAACTTAGTACTATATTTAACATTTTTCAGTATCATATAAAACCATTTTCGCAGTACAATGTAAAATCATTGTATGTTCTATATAGAATCCTTGAACCCTCTTTCAGTACTATACTTTTCTGTTCAGTACTGTATAAACCCTTTTTCAGTTCTATGTAAAATATAAAAGTACTTTCTATAGAAGCCCTTCCAGTACCGAAGCCTTATTCAGTACTAAATAGATTTTTTTTCACCGCTATATAGAAGCTTTTTTTCAGTACTATAAAGAACCCTTTCTCAGAACCATACAGAAGCATTTTCAGCATTACATAAAATCAGTTTCTCAGTACTGAGTATGTATGACCCTTTTTCAGTACTCTATAGAACTGCTTTTGCTTGTGTGACTGAAGTAGATCTCACTGTAGAGACTACTACAGCACTGCTGGAGGAGAAGACAGACCCTCTTTTCATTTTAAAGAATCAACCATTGAAATGTTCTTTAGAATCAATCAAAAGTGGTTCTCCTGTGGATCAAAGAACCCTTTCCGGCAGCTCTATTTTTAAGCGTTTACTCGGATTACTATCCGTATCACTTCATCTCAGTATATCATTCATTTCTAGTGACCTCCCACTGGAAAGGGGAATGGCGTATGTGGGAAGGGGTATGTGTGTGTATGTTGGGGGAGGATAGGGGGTCTTATTTCATTATATAGAACCTTTCCAGTACTGTACAGGACTTTTTTCAGTACTATACCTAACCCCTTTTCAGTACTATATACAATATTTCCAGTACTATACAGGATCTTTTCAGTAGTATATCAAACCTTTTTTCAGTACTATACCTAACCCCTTTTTCAGTACTATATAGAACATTTCCAGTACTATACAAGACCTTTTCAGTAGTATATCAAACCTTTTTTCAGTACTATATTTAACCCATTTTCAGTATTATATATAACCATTTTCGCTTACATGAGTGAAGTAGATCTCACTCTAGAGATCTTTTTAAATACTATATCGAACTATTTTCAGTACTACTATTTTAGTACTTTCAGTACTACATACAACCCTTTTCAAAGAACCCTTTTCAAAGAACCCAGCTCTATTTTTAAGCATTTACTTGGATTACTGTCCGTATCACTTCATCTCAGTGTATCATTCATTTCTGGTGACCTCACACTGGACAGAGGAATGGCAGTGTGTCCTTTTAGTCTCTTTCACATGAGTGTGTGTGTGTGTGTGTGTGTGTGTTGGGGGGGGGATAGGGGGTCTTATTTCATTGCACACTTCCTGTGTCGGCTAATTGATTGTATCAGGTTGTTTCGTGCTCCTCTTTGTGTTGCATTGGTGTGCCGGCTCAAAGCCCCCCCCCCCCCCCCCCCCCTCCATCCTTCCTCCAAAGAGAAAGCTGGTGATATAGTGCTTTCTGCTTCATCTCTTCAGCAAATTCCCCGATTGAAATTCCGTTCAGACGGAGCGGCGCAGTGAGACGCTGCACTCATACTAATTCTGGCTAATACAGGAGCGGGACGGATTCCTCCCAGCCAACTTAATTTCTGCAGACAGTGAGGTCAGACAGACCTGGGTCTGTGTTTTGGTAATAGACATTTCCATTTCACTCTTACTCAAAACCAGGATCGATGGCTTTCCCTCTCTCAATGCCCACTGCTGTGTCAGTGTGTGGATACACACCATATACCCCGGCAAATTAGCAGCAAATACTCAGAATTATATAAATATGGAATATCAGGATGCATACTGCATGTATAACAGCAGTGATCGTAATTCTAAAACCTCAAACCTGTTACACTATGTCCAAATATTTATGGACACTTCTAATGAATATATTCAATTACTTTAAGGTGCACCTATTGTTGACACAGATTTGCAAATGCACACACACAGCTTGTCTAGTCCCTGTAGAGTAATACTGCCAATAGAATAGGACTCTCTGGAGCAGATTAACATGAACCTGTTGGCAGGCGTGGGCTAGAGGGGTATAAAGCCCCCCAGCATTGAGAAGCTGTGGAGCAGTGGAACTACTGTCTTCTCTGGAATGATAGATGGTGCTCCAGCCGATGCTTTTGGGACGAGGTGTGGAGTTTGGTGATGATGAGGTGGGGTGGTGGTGATCATCGATCCAACATCCTGACCTCACCAACGCTCATGTTACTGAATGCAACCAAATCCTCACAGCAATGCTCCTCCTCTAAAATCTTGTAGAAACTCTTATTCCCTGGACAGTAGAGACAGTTACTCCAACAAAATCAGGAGAAACTCTTTATTTAGGCCCCTTGATTTCAGAAGAAACAATGAATGAGCAGGTCCCAATACTTTTGTCCATATCGTGTACATATTAGTCTTGACTCGTTTTATTTTTTTAACCACAACATTTACATAAACCCACCTACTAGAGGAAACTCTAACCAAAGCTGGTGAGGTGGTAAAACCTGACGGCGAGTTCAGGAGATTATGGGGTTGTTGATATTAGAGGGCAGCTCATCACCTCCAGACTCAAGACCTCAAGACTATTCTTGTGCCAGTGTCCACAGAAGGAGAAGCAAGCTGTCTATTAAGCTGAAGCAAGATGTCCATGCTAAGACATCTTTCACAGACCTGTGCCAACAGGATATCACCATTCTCCAGTAAAATAAAGATAATTACAATGTTACCATGTTTCCATGCTAAAAACAAAGCTAGGCTGGGCTTTGCTATGCTACAGAGCTCCTGCCATGCTGCCATAAAACAGCCAATGAGAATAGAGCTCATAATTTTATTAATGAGCCCAGGGCATTTCATTCTGAGGTAAAATAGCAGGGTGGTAACTAAAGGTGGTAGCTAAATGTGTCCTTCACATTTGACCCATCTGTGATAGTGAACACACACACACACACACACACACACATACACACTAGTGAACTGAGGCAGTGAGCACACACACACACACACACAGAGCAGTAGGCAGCCAACTCCAGCACCCGGGGAGCAGACAGAGGGTGAAGGGCCTTGCTCAAGGGCCCAAAAGTGGCAGCTTGCCGAGCCCGGGTCTCGAACCTACAACCATCATCAATAGCCCGGAGCTCTACCCTGCAGAGCCACAGTATGTCATGGCACCTTAATATTGTTATTCTTTATGGAAACAATATTCTCAGAGCCGTTATATTGGTTGTTGATTATTATTGTGCTAATGGCAATACCGATATCACAGATGGCTGCAATATGCAAATGAGTATATATGATATACCTGACCAAGTGTTTCTGTGTATTTTCATGTAATCTAACCAAAGTGCAATAAACATCACATATAATGCAGCAAAACCTAATACTAAACTAACACTACATTTCCAAAAGTTTGTGGACAGCCCTTTGTTATTGGTCATTAGTAACACAGAAAAGCTTATTACACACTAAGGTGTATTACTCAGTAAATACACAGACTTCTGTACAAACTGGTGGGGCTGTTCTCTGCTAATAGAGATTTGTAATAAAGCTTTCGGCATCAGTACCAGACCTCAAAGTCTTCACGGAAGCGTAGAGACTGTTACAGCAATAAAGGGGGACAAGCGTCTTAGTATTAGTTTGTGTAATTTCAGAACTTTTGGTCATTAAGTGAATCTCTATTGTTTGTTATTTGGGATGATCAGCTCCCAGCTGATTTTCACACTGTGTAAAAATATCAGAAATATCCTCAAATTGTTAATAAATAATTGCTGGTAAATTATACATAACTGATGGCACTGATGACAATTTTACAGAAAATCGGCAAATAAATTAATTAAATAAATAATAAAGTTAAACTAAATAATATAGTTAAATAAATAATATAAATTAAACTGCAGCATACGGAGTTGAATGTTAGGTTCCAATTTTATTTCACTCGTAAACTTTACATTTCTGAGATATATGTTTGTTTGTTTAGACAGCAACACTAATGAAAAATACTGTATATCTCAATTACAATGGGTAGCAATATACCTGAAATACTACCACCATACTGTGAAGTGCTAATTCTCAGTACAGGCCAACCCAACTCAATCAATGAATCCATCAATGAATCCATCAATGAACCAATCAATAGCAGTTTGTTCCTGAGAAGCAATTTGTCGCTGTCATGCGAAAATCCTATATCTCTATTTTATCGATTTTGCTTTTTGTTTTTTTGTTTTGGTCCAACAGAAATGCTCCAGAATGAGTTGGAGTAAAATCTTTCTACGCGCATAAGAAGGCTATTTGGAATATATGAGGTTTTTAAGCAACAGTGCCAAATTTTGTCAACATGCATAGTTTTACATTAACCACAAAGCAAAACACAAAAAAAACCTCTTAACAAACAAATTAACAAACCGCTAATCAAGCTGGAGACAATCCAGGATTAATGGCTGGCCTTCAGGCAAGCATTAAACACTTTAACAGATGAGTGGACATCCTGCTACTTGCTAATGAGTCAGTCTGCAATCTGGCCCTTTAAGAAACTGTACTGTAGTATAAATCCACCATGCTTGGACCCCGATGATCACCATTTGTAATGTAATTGTAATGTAATTAAATACTGAGGTGTTTACTAGGTGCCTAGGAGCTAGGTAACACTCGAGAACAGAGAGGTCAGATTAGACTGACAGAAAACAACTGTCAAGCATACCTCATCATCTGTCAAACATGGTGGAGGCACTGTTATGGCATAGGCATGCATGGCTACCGGTGGAACTGGGTGTTTACTGATAATGTGACTCTTGATAGGAGAAGCAGGATGAATTCTGAAGTGTATAGCGGTCTACTTTTCTCAGATTGAGTCAAATTCTGTGTTGGATTATGACCCAAAACGAGGCTATATATTTATATATGTGTAAAATGGCTGGATTATAATATTTAGTTAAACCTCTTGAATTAAAAATGAAGGTCTGTATTTCAATCACATCTAAATGACTTTATTCCAATTCCATTAAGGCGGTGTACTGAGGCAATACAGCAGCGGCACTGTCCAAATACATATGGACCTAGACCAATGTCCCTGTGGCCCCACCCCCGCACCTTCTTAGCCTCGTTTGTGGACCATCTAACGCAGTTCTGAATGTTCCTATGCTCTCAGCCACACTAGTTCACAGTTTGGGTCAATCTCTGGTGTCACTATGAAAATCCACAGCCACATCTGTCCATGGTTCATCACTGGTAATGACCTCTAGTCCAAATGCCACCCAGCTGGCAGTGGTTTGTGAATGGTCTTATGAAATCCAGCCACAGGGCAATCCTCCCTGTATTACAGGCAGCTTTACTACTAAATCTAATACTGGTTTTCTGTTTCCACCAGAGGTCTGATTCTGTCAGGCAGCCTTTTACACACTCTTACCTAACGATGCTGAGTGTGTGCACACATGGATGCTTTTGTACAGACAGGAGAGAAGCATTAACATACAGTAACGGCCTAGATATGGCCATTTCTGTGCACTGTGGGAGTGAAGAGAGGGGGTAGCTAATATAATGGCGACTAATGATTAATTCTATTAATTAATGATTTGTTAAATTAATCAACTAATCAGACTACTATGCTCTGTGTTATTTTCTATTAATTTGTTTCTGTCACGGGCTGTCATTTATTCATTTATATAGCTCCCTCTATGTTTCCTATAGTGTACTGCAATGCAAACCTAACCTCCTCTAAATACCATCTCTACCTTGTTGTCCATGTGTATTTGATACGTCTTTGCAACCATACTCCATATCCCCATATCCTCCCCTTTTGACTCTCATCTCTCATTCTTGGCTCCACCTACTAGCGAGGGGGTAGTGGCTTCCCATCATAAGCAGAAGCTGCCTGAACGCCAGCCCAAAGTTCTCCGAAATCATCACAGTCACCCCTAAATCATCACATGCTGATGGCAGTGGTAAAAACAAAGGATCTGAACTGGATTTGGCTTAAAATATCAGATCCAATCCAGTGAGGATGCATATCTCTAGTATTTGTGACCCATGGAAGCTTTGTTGTTGGTTCTATGGGCCCCACTGAACCCTTGCACCCCCTGTGTAGGTCTAATTTGTAGATACATGGTAGATTGAATGAGTAGTGTTAACTGCTGTTATATTGAGAAAACCAGCGCAGGTTGTTGGACTCTATAAGCAAAAGCACCAGTATTTACACGCAAAGTCTAGAAAACCTTACACAGCAGAACAATTACGTGAGAGCACAGCACTGACGATAGAGCCAAGCGCCTCCAATTCTCCTCTCATAAGAGCTTCAGAGCGCAAAAAGTCAATACTCTGGGCTTTCTCCCATGAGGTCCAGCCCAGCTATTTCGTTGTTTTTCTCTCCAAATATTACCACTACAGCCAATTCAGCCCCTCTGAGAGCACCAGTGAGATGTCAGGAATGCTGGAAGTGTCTGAAACATCAGTGAAGCAGTTACACAACAAACATTTGCCTTGGACAGCCCAGGCTACTTCATAAATTAGCGGTGCATTTCTGAACGTGTGAGAAGAGCTAGTGCGAGAGAAAGGAAGAGCGAGGGGGGAGAAGCGGGGATGTAATGCTTTATAAGCTTGATCTACATTTACTATCATTTAAGGTCTTTATGATTTCTTTATCCATAGAGACGTTACAGACTCCGTCTTTCTGCAGCGTTATCACTGAGAATGATCTACAGAGCCTATTGGCTCAGTATACGCCACATAATAGGAGTTGTCAAGATAGCAAAAGGCCGTAATAGATGCAATTAACTTTGCAACCAACTGTCAGTGCCCGGCAGCTGTTTCAGGAGTGAAATATCATCGCAGGTTATCTGCTAGGATAAGCCATTCAGAAGGCCTGGAAATTCAGACGCGCCCAAATTCATCTGAAAATGCCACGCGACGCATTAGGAGGCTGAAATGAAGATGGCCCCTGGTCGCTGTTGTACATCTTTCATTATTTATTCATTATTGTATTGACTGGCGTTATCTGGAAGGGATCCTCCGAGCAGAGGCTGGAGGCAGCAGATTAGGGAGCACTTTGTAAATACGTGTAGGTGGTAATAAGCAGGCTCCAGCACACCAGGCTGGGATGGGATGATGTTATGGACTGTGAGCGAGTATTAATTCATTACTAAAGGGATAAACAGCAGTCGCAAAACCACGCCCCAGCTAAACTGAGGCCCAAAACAAACAGGGTGTGAAATTATGGCACGAGGAGGCGTCTGAAACGGTCCACAGCTGGAATTCTCTATAAAAAGCTCACAAAAGGTCAGATTCTTTGCTAAATGGGTCATTGTCATGGCGTGTTAGGCCAGACCAAGATGGGATGAACACTTGCAGAGATGGAGATCTAAGCAAGATCCAAGCAAAAAACAAACAAACACAAACACCCAGAGTACAAAAAAACATGAGCAGCAATGAGAGGGGAACCTCTCGAGCGACCTCAAGGCTCCAAACGATACAGTTCTCAGCGTTGAACCATGGAGTTGAGACTCCTTAAGTACCCCCAGTCCCAGGTGAAACACATGAACCAAACGAACAGGAATCGACACACTGAACCAAACACATGAACACAAATGAGGTGGAAGTCCTTATTTGGGCCTGTGGGCGGCGGTTCGGAATCGCCCCAGGGGAGGCTGCAATACCGAGGGGCTGACATTCATGTCCTTTCTTGTATGTATGGTTCTAAAGCAAAGGTGCCACAAAAGGGTTCTTTGATTCAGAGATGCAAAAAAAAATGAAAATTAAAAAATGGAAAATAGGATCAGGTTTCGTTCCAATGTGATTTCTTCCTACTAGAATCTTAGGTTCTTCACCCTGGCACATCTCAGTGCCAAAATGGTCAATTAAAAAACATCCTCTGAAAGGTTCTTTAGGGAACAAAAAGGGGTTCTTCTGCAAATAATGCAAAGAACCCTTTTGCCACTGTTAGTTTGAAGCCTGTGTTTAATTGGTAAAGGACATTTACAGTATAGGGAGGGTCTTCTCATTTCATTTTTAAAGGGCTCTTCATTCTGGCACATCTAACTAACAAAAAAATGGTCCACTAAAGAACCTTTCAGTTCCTGGTTCTTCTGCCATTTTGCAAAGAACCCTTTTTGCCACTGCCAGTGTAAATAGTGAAGGTTTAACTGGTAAAGAACCTCCACACCTCCACAAAATCTTCACGTTTTAAAAAACTCTTCAAACTGACACTCATTTAGAAAAAGAAATACTGTGGTACTCTTAAGAACCTTAAGAGCCTAAAAAGGTTCTTTAAGGAGCCAATAGGGGTTTTGTGGCTTCATGCAATAATCCCTTTTCAGCAGCATTAGTTTTAAAAGTATGTTTGAGGTAAGAGAAACCTTTCATGGAGGACCTTCAGATTAAAAAAAAACTTGGAACACTGGAACATCTCGTTTACAAAAATTGCATTCAAAGAAACCATTCTCTGAAACGTTCTTTATGGAACCAGAAGTGGTTCTTATGAAAAGTCCCTGCTTTTGCCATTATTACTTTAATATGGGCTTAATTGGTAAAGAACCTTCATTTAACATGCAGGATCTTCACAGTTTAAAAGGGTTCTTCCAACAGCAAGTGGACACTTTGAGAAAAAGCAAACTGTTTGGTTCTAGACTAATGGGTCAGAACATCTCCAAAACATCAAGCAGGTTCTGTATGGTGCTTCCAGTATGCTGTGTTCAGTATCTACCAAAGAAGCGGCAACAGGGTCCTGGGCAACCAAGACTCTCACTGATGCTCATGAATGCCCCACCTCACACCTTACAGGACTTAAAGGATCTCCTGCTAGAATTCAGTGCCAGATACCACAACACCCACCACTGGAGGTCTTGTGCAGGCCCATTGGAGCTCCACATTGCTCCAAATTGGAGCTCCACAAGAGCTCCACATTGGAGCTCCACACCATTGGAGGTCTTGTGTTTTGGTGCCTACAGAATATTGGGCAGGTAGTTTTAATGTTATGGCTGATTGTGCTCTTGCATTAAATCAGTGGTTCTCAACCTTGGTTGAGGACCTGGACGACCTCCTGCCCTGCCCATTATAGTGGCTTTATAGGGCTTGTTTCTTGTGTGTTGAGAGCATGGGTGCCCAAACTTTTACGTCCAGCTGAATGACTACTGTCATAAAAAGATAAAGCTAATCAAGACTATATATAAACTATATATATAAGGTCTTTTTCACTAGTTATTTATATACTGCCCTCTAATGGATGGGCATGGAATTGCCACTGATGACTAAAACACTAAAAACAGAGCAAACAGTTAATGCATTAGGACCTTTTGACCTTCTTAGAAGCCATATAGAGCACAGTCATTAAATTAATTTAAACCAATTAATATTTAACAATGATTTATTGGCTTCAAGATCACCTGGTCTAATAACTTCTTCTATCTATGGGACTTTGGTTTACTGCCATTAGCCAAACCGACAGGTTGATCCACACAGCTGAGAGTTTTATTAGCAGTGCTATTTCATAAAGAACCTTAATGCAGTTACACCGAAACTTGAGCCACAGTGTCTGTACCTGTGGGACTAATTACTGTGTGTGGAGGAAGCAGTCTTATTGTTCCATTGTTAGCTGCCGTGTTCTGGAAGCTCCCTTGAGGAACATGAACCGAGAGGAAGATCATTCAACACAACACTCACACACCCTCCTTGTTAGAATAATCAGTCTCCATGCAGTTTCCTAAAGCACCGGAGTGTTAAGATCATCTCCGAAAATTAGAGATACTGTAGTATTCAAAGGGACTCTCGCTCTACAGTCTTGCAGTATTTGTGCTGTACTGCTTTGGGGGACGCCAGAGCTCCATATGACGACAATGTGGTGGCAATACCATGCAAACCAGTACTTCTGACTCTGCAAACCTACATGCATTTCTAATTACAGCATATATGGCATATATGGCAGAACCAAAACACACAAGGTGTCCAAAAGTGTGTTCACTGCTATCCTGGAATCCACTCAACCCTTAATAAATGAAAATGGACACCAACTCCAAACCTTCGTCTTCCCAAGCCAATGTGGTGAACAGTGAAGTCAGGTGTGAAGAATCAACTAGCTTGGCCCTGCTGCGAACAATATGTGAAGCTATTTTTAGAAGCCATACCAGAACCTGCCAGAATGCCACTGTAACAACAAGCCCTCGAGACCAGAGAGGATTCAGCGCGAAGAACAACTGCATTAGACCTCACATGAGCAAAGCTAGGTGAGCTTCAAGGCTCACCAGGACCAGCCTGTATGAAATGATCTGCAGTAGCAATGGTGACAATGGTGCTTGTAAGGCATTCTCATGAACTGACTGTGTGACAGCTGGAAAGTCTTAATAGGCTGCCTTGAAGATCCATCATGATGTAGACCATCTACTTACAGCTGCTGATGTCTTAGTATCTCTACAGATTTGAAGATTCACCATGATGTGGATCATCTGGTTTACATCTTAATTCATGGTCCAGGTAACTGATTCTTACAGTTGTAAAGTCTTAGGATTGGCCAGGATATGGGTCATACATAAACAGCTGCTGAAGTCTTAGGGTCTTAATAGTATCATAGATCTTCACCGTTTCATCTAGATCCTCCTAGAAAAGCTACTAAACGTTTAGGGATCTCCACAGTATCGTAGGTCCACCATAATGTGGAGCGTCCAGCACAAATGTCTCAGAATCTCCATAGAATCTTGTGATCCAATGGCTTTAGAAGCTTTTATTAGATCATCTACATCATCGTAGATCTCCACAGTATCAACGGTCCACCATGATGTAGATCATCTACTAAAAGCTGCTGAAGTAATAGAGTCTGATATCTACGATACTGTTAGGATCCTAAGATTTTATGGAGATCTACATCATTTATTACTGTAGATCATCAACTACCAGCTGCTAAAGCCTTAGGGTCTCAACAGTATCATAGATATCTACAGTATTACAGTATCATAGATCCACCATGGTCTAGATCGTCCTCTAAAAGCTAGAAAGTTGAGAGTCCTCCACAGTATTGTAGGTCCACCATAACATGGAGCATTCACTGCTGTCATTGAATCTCCACAGTCTCCATAGAATCGTGTGATCCAATGACTTTGGTAGCTTTTAGAGGATGATCCTCATCATCATAGATCCCCACAGTATCACAGAGTATCACAGGTCCACCATGATGTAGATCATCCTCTAAAAGTTACTAAATGAATAGGATCTCAACATCTGGATCATGGTGGATCTAAAAGCCAATAAAGTCTTAAGATCTCCACAGATCCTAGATCCACCATGATGTGGATCTTCACCTAAGCTGCTGACATCTTAGACCCGAGTATGTAGATTTACCAGCCGATAACATCGTAGGATCTCTTAGGATCTCACTTTAGATCTACCACAGGGTGGATCACCCACCAACAACTTTCAACTTACCTGAAGTCTGGGGTCAGATCGGGCTTCAGTCCGTAAAAGCCTGCCGACAAGGTCAGAAGCCACCTGGGAACGAAATATCCATCCTCGCACTCCAAATAGGGAGCTGACCACCTCACATGGGTCTTGTCGGTGATGTAATCGGTGGAATCCCGACTCATCGCTCGCTCATGGTTCCTCTTTCTGCCCCGGTGCTCGTGGTACCACGCCGTCTCAGCCGTGTCGTTCTGCAAACCGTGCCGTGCCGGGGTCGCAGACAGGTCCTGCAGGACGACATCCCCTCCGGCACGCGTGGCCTGCAGGAAGACCTGTGGAGCGTGGGTGGAAGAAGAGCCGGTGCTGAAGGCAAGAACGGCGCGGTGGATCCTGGAGTCGCCCTCCAGGATGCTGCGGACCAGAGCCCGGTACCACTCCACGTCCCGCCGGAGGCTCTGAGCACGGGTGCCATTGCCCCGCAGCAAAGCACTGAGAAAGGCTGATGCATGAGTGACCGCGTCCAGCGCCCCGTGCATGGCCCGGTGGGGGCTTGCCCGGGATCGCCCCCGGAGCCCGCTCAGCTCATACCTGCCCGAGCAGTTGGCGTGGCGCAACGCTGAGGAGTCCCCTGTGTGCAGGAACGCAGTGACAACCCTCGGCAGCTGCTGGTCGTCGACGTCCCGGCTCCACCGGACGCCCCACCGCTCGGGGGGCTTGCGGAGGGGCTGTCTGCCCCCCTCGCCACCCCGGTCTCGGTGAGACCACTGCACATGCCCGTAGCTGGACCCGAGAAGAAAGCCAACTTGCAGCAGCAGCAGCAGTGACAGCCGGGTTGTGGCCATCCTTGCTCCTCTTGGAAACCTCCCACTGGTTTGATCTTCACTGGATTCTGTTTCTCCAAGATGCTCAGCAGCAACTCAGCAGTCGCCCAATCCTTACATCCCTCCTTTCACCTGTAGCTAGCCTGTTCAGTCCTCCCACCTCACTCCTGCCCACGAAAACACTGACGCTGTCAAACCCACGAGTGGAGACCCTGCTCCTGTTCTTGTGCCCCCCCAACACACACAACACGCAGGACCGTTACATCTGTCTGGCGTTTGTGCGCATCCCGCTCGTCGTCGTTGCTCCTCAGACTCCCTCCGCTCGCTCCTGCAGCCGTATCCAATCCATGCAGATGTCCAAACAGGTTTCTGAGGACGTCCTCCTCCTCCTCCTCCTCCTCCTCCTCCTTCAGGGGCTTTTTCACCAGTCTTCACTTTCACACTTCGGAGGACAAGAAAGAAACACACACACACATCCACCCATACATGCATGCATGCATACACACACACACACACACACACTCACTCCGCCCTCTTCCGAGCGCTAGCCTGGTCTAGTTAGAAGCATAACGAAGGGCAGGAACCATGAGCTCCTCCAGCCCGTCTCCTGCATTTTCTTATAGGGTTTCCAAAGTGCCCTTGGTTCGTGTTTGGGTGCTTCTTCTGTCAATCACTGCAGGCAGAGCGCGTTAGGTGGAGCTGGAGGAGCTGAGCGCGGCGTCACTGTAGCAACACAGCGGCGCTGAAGGGTTGCCAGATTGGCCCGTTTGTTTTACACCCACCTCTCCAGGCGCTGCGCTGCTGAGGCTGGAGATATTGTTGTATCCCTGAGCTGGGAGAAATAGTAGTAGGTAGATATTTGGTAGATATGGATTTATGGTAGATATAACAAAACCCAACGATTGTTGCAATAATATCCCTCAAGCCAAAGCAACACTGCATTTATCACTGGTTGATGATGGCTCAGATTTTATTGATTATTTTACATTAGAGATTTAAAGCCATGCTAATTCCTGAGGCAGCTGTGGAACTTTTATTTGTTCAGTGTAAATTACCAGATTTTCAGCGTGAGAAAATATGATGTCAAAAAGAAAACAGCATTGCACTGTTAATCATTTCTCTTCTTTAAAAACAACACTTGCAATATTAAACTTAAGTTATATAAAACGTGATATTATAAATTAAAATATATTTTAACATTTATTTATTCTAATAAAATAATTATTAATTGTATATTTTTATAGTAATATTTGTAACTATTCATGTATTATATATAATAACAATACAAATAATTAATTATTATTTATATCATAATATATATATATTAATATTAAAAAATATATAAATATAAATAAATATTAATATTTAATTATATATATTATTAATAATTAATAATTAAATTATTAATGTATTATTAGACATGTATGATATATATATATATATATATATATATATATATATATATATTCTTTTTTATTTATTTATTTATTTTATTATTTTTTTTTTTTACACACGCATGCACATTATATAAAAGTTTAGCCACCCCTGGTCAAAATGCATGTGATTTTCTGAGTGAAAAGTAAGTTGGAATGGTGTCATAAGTGAATATATCCTGTGGATCATCAACAAAATACCTGTGTAGATGTAGCTAAACAGACAGACAGACAAACAGATGGATAGATAGATAGATAGATAGATAGATAGACAGACAGACAGACAGACAGATAAATAGATAGATAGATAGATAGATAGATAGATAGATAGATAGATAGATAGATAGACAGACAGACAGACAGACAGATAAATAGATAGATAGATAGATAGATAGATAACACTAAAATGACAACATTTCTTTGTTTATTTATTTATATCTTTGTTAATATAATTTTTAAGTGAATAAGTAATTTAAGTATCATAATTAAAATAATTATACATATTTTTTCACACAATTTAAGTTAAATAAGATTAAATTTCCTGTTTTAAGAACAAAGTGATGTTTGAATTTTTTGGTTTGTAATTGTTATGCTAGGTTTTACAGTAGTATGTAAAAGTTTGGCACCCCTTGTCAATATTCCTGTTACTGTGTATATCTGAGAGTGTAAAAGATGCCTGATGACCTGAACCTCCACAAATGCAAGATAAAACCTATATTTCATATTTTAAGCAAGATCATTTTTATTTGCATTTTTCACACTTTAAAATAACAATTCAAAACAAAAAAGAAAACAACTTTTTGCATAATTTAATAGTCTAATCCAGACAAACTTTGTGTGTGTGTGTGTGTGTGTGTGTGTGTGTGTGTGTGTGTATTTGCACATCTGGGTCAGCAATGGGTGCAACTCAAATGGTTTCAAATGCATTCATTATAGAGGTGTCCACAAACATTTGGACACATAATGTATTTTATTATTTGCCAGTCAAAAACATATGTATGATCCATATACTATGCACGAGACAGGGCTCCTCATGGAACCACAAGTTATTGTTCTATGGCATTTCTCAGAGAACCCTTTATTTTAAGGAGTGCATATCATCACTACCACACAAACCCCAGACAGTCAACATAAAGATTTCATGCTGAGTAATTTAGAGCATTTCTATTGGTCAATTCGTCATGACAGGTTCAAACCATGTAAAGAAGAGCTGCCAGATTCTCAAAAAGGGAAAAATAGCACGTGAATTAAATTTTTTTCGTTTTTTTGTGTGTAATATCAGCAGCATGCTTTAGTGTCATAACCTCATAACCAGTCTTCTTCTATGACCAGTGCAATAAAACATCATATTTTGCTCAGGCAGTACAGGGGTGAGATTAACGCACCCGGACAATCTGGCAACCCTGGCGCTAGGAGGAGCTGTCCAGTGCTGAAAGCAGCGCCCAGCGAAAACACCCACGGAGCTGCTGGAAGAAAATAGCGCCTTGCTGACGATCAGTCGAATTAGGGTTTCAGGTTCCTGTGAAAAAGCAGAAGCGTGGTGGTCAGAGACACACTGGCAGAGCTCTGACACACTGCGTTCCCGTCAGCAGGGCGAGGGGGTGTTTATAAGATGTGAGGAGGAGGAAGAGGAGGAGGAGGAGGAGGAGGAGGAGGAGGAGGGGATAGAGGGAATAAAAAACACAAGACCTTTCGTAATTTCATCCATACATTGATCACGAGCTTTATTTATATATATATATATATATATATATATATATGATTTCACACACTTTGCTAGAATCTACACGACTGAATCCCAACCCAGCTGCCCACACACGACTCACGATACCTGCAGCTCACAGCTTCACCATCCATCGTTTACCAACAGCAGGTATCACAGATAGCACAGACCAACGCTCGAGACAGTGCCGCAGCCTCAGCATCAGCCCCACAAAAACGAAAACAGGGGGGCATGTCGAGGAGGAGTGGGGGGCGTGGTGCAGCCCAACGCAAAGCCACTACAAAGTTGTGAATCATGGTGCAGTGAGTCATCGCTTAATCCAACGGTCCATATCCACGAATAGCGCAGAGATCCAAGCGCAGAGATCCCAGCGCAGAAATCCAAGCGCAGAGATCACAGCGCAGAGATCCAAGCGCAGAGATCCCAGCGCAGAGATCCAAGCGCAGAGATCACAGCGCAGAGATCCAAGCGCAGAGATCCCAGCGCAGAGATCCAAGCGCAGAGATCACAGCGCAGAGATCACAGCGCAGAGATCCCAGCGCAGAGATCCAAGCGCAGAGATCCAAGCGCAGAGATCCCAGCGCAGAGATCCCAGCGCAGAGATCCCAGCGCAGAGATCACAGTGCAGAGATCCAAGTGCAGAGATCCCAGCGCAGAGATCCCAGCGCAGAGATCCAAGTGCAGAGATCCCAGCGCAGAGATCCCAGGGCAGAGATCCCAGCGCAGAGATCACAGCGCAGAGATCACAGCGCAGAGATCCCAGCGCAGAGATCACAGCGCAGAGATCCAAGCGCAGAGATCCCAGCGCAGAGATCCCAGCGCAGAGATCCCAGCACAGAAATCCCAGCGCAGAGATCCCAGCACAGAGATCCCAGCACAGAGATCCCAGCGCGCCACTCTAGTAAATTTTTGCGTCAGTGGCGCTAAAAGGAGTCAAAAGCGCCGTTTGGAAAACAACACGCGATGCCATCGATGCCTCCAGCGACTAATGAAGCTGCACCGCATCAGCATGTCCACCTTCAGGTTGTAGATCGGTCCACAGTATTGAAAAAAGGGTTCCTCACGGGTTCCTTAGCAAAGGCGATGGTGTTGTGTGGCATTGGTTCCAGCCTTGGACCTGGAGGACCCCAGTATATGACTCTACACTCTTAAAAAGGTTCTTCAGGACAACTCACAGAACTGTTCAATGCTTAAACCAGGTGCTGATGTACACGACTCTATTAAAAAGGGTTCTTCACAGGTTCCTCCAAGGGTTCTTTGGACAAGGCAGCCATGGCAACTCAAAGAAATGGGTTCTCAAGGATTCTTTGGTGTATGCAATGGTGCTGTGTAGCAGAGGTCTTAATTTAGACCATTTAGATGCTTAATTGGTTGGTTGACTGGTTAAATGTTCTTTGCCATGATCGAGTACCTGATATACACGACTCTCTCAAAAAGGGTTCCCCAAGGGTTCTTTGGTCAAGGCAGCCATGACAACTCAAAGAAATGGGTTCTCAAGGACTCTTTGGTACAGGTAATGGTGCTGTGTATAAGCCATGCCAAATGTTCTTCGCCATGATCAAGTACCTGTTATATATGGCTCTACACTCTTAAAATGGGTTCTTCAGTGGATTCTTGAGCCAAAGCCAAAGGTTCTACACAGAACTGGACTGGCTAAATGATCTTCACCATGATCGAGTACCTGACGTACACGACTCTCTCAAAAAGGGTTCCTCAAGGGTTTTCTTGGTAAAGGCTCAGCAGTCGGAAATCAGGCTCCCTCTGCAGGAGAACAACAGAACTACACCTGACATCAGTGGAAAAAAGGTAAAGGTTTTATTTATTTTAATGTTATATAGAGTTAATTATAGGTAGACACTCTCACTGACCACTGACTTTATGTTTATTTGGGTTTATTCTAATGTTATATAGAGTTAATTACAGGTAGACACTCTCACTGACCACTGACTTTATGTTTATTTGGGTTCATTTTAATGTTATATAAAATTAGTTACAGGTAGACATTCTCACTGATCACTGACTTTATGTTTATTTGGGTTTATTCTAATGTTATATAGAGTTAATTACAGGTAGACACTCTCACTGACCATTGAGTTTATGATTATTTGGGTTTATTTAATGTTATATAGAGTTAATTACAGGTAGACACTCTCACTGACCACTGACTTTATGTTTATTTGGGTTTATTCTAATGTTATATAGAGTTAATTACAGGTAGACATTCTCACTGATCACTGACTTTATGTTTATTAGGGTTTATTCTAATGTTATATAGAGTTAATTACAGGTAGACACTCTCACTGACCACTGACTTTATGTTTATTTGGGTTTATTTTAATGTTATATAGAGTTAATTACAGGTAGACACTCTCACTGACCACTGACTTTATGTTTATTTGGGTTTATTCTAATGTTATATAGAGTTAATTACAGGTAGACACTTTCACTAACCACTGACTTTATGATTATTTGGGTTCATTTTAATGTTATATAGAGTTAATTACAGGTAGACACCCTCACTGCTGAGCATCAGGCCTGAGGGATGAGTAATGAGGGACTTTGAAGGTGGGCAGCATCAGCTCATTTCTCAGCCACTCCTTGGCCACTGACTGCATTTCCCAACAGACGTCCACTCCTCCCTCCTCCCTGACCAATGTGTAATTTAAAGGTGTCACCATGATGCTCATAAACCTTTATAGACTCATCAATATCTGAAGCACATTTTGTGCTTTGGTGTTTCTTACAACACATCCTGAAGCCTTTACAGCCAAAAAATCCATTTAGAAAGAGTCAGTCTTGCTTTTTACTCCCCCAACTCCCCCCGAGAGGGCTCCCTTTCATCAGCATCAGCATGGCCTTGCAATCAGAGAAGCTGCCCTCCACTCAGGCCAAAGGTCTGATCTCAGCCGAGACAGTGTCTCAGTTTAATCACTTTACAGCTTTTCAGGGTGTACTGACCATACTATAGTGCCCTATACTATCATATATTGGGCACTCTGTGGTCCAGTAAGCACTGACCCAGTCTGACCCAGCCCTAATATATATATTACATTCTTTTGCCAGCACCTCCTTTGCACACCTCCATGAGAATTTGTAGATGCTGTACTTGGACGTTAGCTGTGACAAGAGCTACCTGAAGATCCCATGATGACTTTAGGATTGTTGGAGGCTTCTTTACCCATCTTGTGGTCTCTGAACGTGCCAAGAAGGCCTCACCTGGTCATGTTGGTCAGCTGTTTCACACAGTGGAACAGCAGCTGATCTCTAACTGTTCTGAGATCTTCTTAACCTCCTTCCATCTGCAGACTCCTCTGCATCTCCACCCTTCTTTCTGAAGGCCTCAGAGAGCTCTCTGGATCTGGTCATGATGGTGATCTTCTACACCCCTCACTCACTTCAACCATCAATCAAGATCAGACCAGACTAAACCTCTGAGGTTTAAATAAGACTCCAGACTCCTCCAGAATAATCCTCTCCAACCATGTTCTGATCTTCTGCAGCTGATGTTCTGCAGCTGAGTCTGATTCTACACATCTGAAGGAGTGATAAATCTCTCAGTGTTGAACATGAGAGGATCACCATGACCAGATCCAGAGAGCTCTCTGAGGCCTTCAGAAAGAAGGGTGGAGGTGCAGAGGATCTGCAAAAGATCTCAGAGCAGTTTTAGAAATCATCCACAGTTCCACTGTGTGGATCAGCTGACCAACATGACCAGGTGAGGCCTTCTTAGCATGTTCAGGGACCACAAGATGGGTAAAGAAGCCTCCAACAATCCTAAAGTCATCACGGGATCTTCAGGTAGCTCTCACCACAGCTAGCGTCCAAGTACAGCATCTACCATCAGAAGGAGACCCCATACCTTCACGAATTCTCGTGGAGGTGTGCAAAGGGGAAACCCTTGCTGGCAAAAGAATGTAATATATATATTAGGGCTGGGTCAGACTGGGCCAGTGCTTACTGGACCACACAGTGACCAATATATGATAGTATAGGGCACTATAGTATGGTCAGTACACCCTGAAAAGCTGTAGAGATACTGATACTGATAAGAAACCTGAGTCCTCCAACATTTCCTCTCCCTCTGTCCCTCAGTCCCTCTGTCTGACACCGACCTCTCTGGGTCTCTCTTTCTCTCTGACCGTCTCTACGCAATCCCCCCCTCTCTCCTTCCGTCATTGTTACTGTGTGTCTGTGTCTGTCCACCTCTTTCTCGTCATCTGTGTGGACGGTTGTGTCTGAACGTCTCTCTCTCTCTCTCTCTCTCTCTCTCTCTCTCTCTCTCTCTCTCTCTCTCCCTCTTTGCAGGCAGAGGGCGTGATGTCTGTGCAGGAGGCTGTGGGACTGGGGTGACAGGTGTTGCAACGCTTAGAGATGGCCACAGGGGGATCCTGTCAGGTCCACATAAACAACCTGATCTCCAGGTGCAGAGCAACGACTCTCTGCATGCACTCTACACAGAGTGCACAGAGCCACGCCCCCAATAAATAAAAAAATTAATAAATAAATAACAATCAAGATGATGTTATTAAATAATCATAAATTACATACTGTAGCTAATGCGGAGTGATCATTCCCAGGTGGGTGGCAGGGTGTTGCTACACTCCTAAAAATAAAGGTTCTACAAAGGGTTCTTCTCAAAGCAAGATCATAGAGAGTCATTTGAGAGTGTGTAGCCCTTGTAGACCCTCTAACAACTCCAGCACAGCGTGGTTCTTCTATGGCATTGCTTAAAGAACCCTTTGTAGAACCTTTGTTTTTAATCAATCACATGTATGTGATTGATATTCTGTTCCGAGTGATTATAATGGTGTGCAAAGTGGTTGCTGTGGTGTTGCTGAGTGGTTGCTATGGGGGTGTAATAGATTATAATGGTGTGCAAAGTGGTTGCTGTGGTAGCCCAGGTGGTTGCTCCAGAGTTGCTTGGCTGTTGTTATGCTATTTCAAGTGGTTGCTGTGGTGTTGCCAACTGGTTGCTATGGAGGTGTAATAGATTATAATGGTGTGCAAAGTGTTTGCTGTGGTAGCCCAGGTGGTTGGTCTGGACTTGCTTGGCTGTTGTTATGCTATTTCAAGTGGTTGCTATGGTGTTGCTGAGTGGTTGCTATGGGGTGTAATAGATTATAATGGTGTGCAAAGTGGTTGCTGTGGTAGCCCAGGTGGTTGCTCTGGACTTGCTTGGCTGTTGTTATGTTATTTCAAGTGGTTGCTATGGTGTTGCTGAGTGGTTGCTATGGGGTGTAATAGATTATAATGGTGTGCAAAGTGGTTGCTGTGGTAGCCCAGGTGGTTGCTCTGGACTTGCTTGGCTGTTATGTTATTTCAAGGCGTTGCTATTGTGTTGCCAAGTGGTTGCTATGGGGGTGTAATAGATTATAATGGTGTGCAAAGTGGTTGCTGTGGTAGCCCAGGAAGTTGCTCTGGACTTGCTTGGCTGTTGTTATGCTATTTCAAGTGGTTGCTATGGTGTTGCTGAGTGGTTGCTATGGGGGTGTAATAGGCTATGCTGTTTCAAATGACTTTTAGACAAGACAACATTTTTTTGTGTGAAACAGATGGAATTTGGCTTCCGTTTTTATCCCATCCGTGCAGTGAACACACACACACACACACACACACACACCAGTGAAACACACACAGCCGACAGTGAGCACACGTCTAACCTCATCAGCGGTCAGAGCCCCGGACTATCGATGACAGGGTTGTGGGTTTGATACCCGGGCTCGGCAAGCTGCCACTGTTGGGCCCTTGAGCAAGGCCCTTTACCCTCTCTGCTCCCCGGGTGCTGGAGTTAGCTGCCCACCGCTCTGTGTGTGTGTGCTCACTGCCCCTAGTTCACTAGTGTGTGTGTGTGTGTGTGTGTGTGTGTGTGTGTGTGTGTGTGTGTGTGTTCACTACCACAGATGGGTCAAATACAGAGGACACATTTCGCTGTACAGTGACAAATACTTGCACCTTTACCTTTAGAGACCACCCTGTAATCTTACCTCCAAATGAAATGCCCCCTTATTTGACCTTCACCTTTAAATCTATGCTAGTATAGCACCCCCTAGTGGCCTGAGGCCCTATTTACTTGCCCACTAGGCCTCAAAGTGAGCTGTTATTGCTCCTTTTAAATGTAACTATTGACATTACTCTTTGTAAACAGCACATAAGAACAGTTGATACACCTCTGTACACCTCTAAATACTTCCGGCTGCTGGTATACAGCCTGACTGAAAGAGTTCAAAGGAAGGATGCTGGGGCATTGTGGGAAATGTAGTGCCTGCAGTGGAGTTATGTGGTGACAACAGACAGAAAATATCACAGCTTAAATATTAATATCCCCTCCATCCGGATTTTAGATTTTATGCAAGCAACATATACATTTAATACCCCCCCCCCACACACACACACCCACCCACACACACACACACACACACACACACACACACACACACAGAGTAATGAAATGTATTTGTGGGGCTGATATATATATATATATATATATATATATATATATATATATATATATATACATACATAATTCCTGAAATTAACTATTAAATAATAAGGTATTGATAAATAAACAATGATAAACCATATATATTTGTTTAATCTATGTATGTATTATTATTTATATTTATATTGTATTATTTATATTATATATTATACATTATACATTATATTATTTATATTATACATTATATATTATATGTGATGTTGCATCATATAAAACACCCTGAAATTCTGAAATGAACCATTATAATATAATGTAGTAATAAACACCAAATAAAAGGCCTTCTGCTTGTAATATCTCATAAACTGTGATTAATTACACACATTATCTTTTCAGTTTTTATTGTTGACATTTATTCTTTGCCATAAAAGTATTTTATTGGTCTGCTCTCATGGCTTTTGCCAAACATTAAAACAGACCAAGAGATTCAAGACTGAATTTACTGAATTACATATTTTCCTAGATTACACAGAATTTGACATGTAAAAGAGTTCACACATTATACACTGTTAAAAGTATAACATAACCTTTGGAGGTTCTTCAGTTTGAATCTGTGAGGAACCTTTTAAGGTGCTTTGAAGAACATGTAAGAAAAGGTTTATTGAAGGAGCCTCGAAGCGCCTTAAACTGAAGAACCCCTCAAAAGTTCCTGTAGGTACGTGTCCTTTTAACACTGAGCACATTTAACACAGTAAACAGTGGTGGATCTTGTGTGTGTGAAGCTCACTTCCAACAGCAGAATGTGCTAAAATGGTCCAATGTAATTTAGTAACACTGTAGAGATCACACTGTGATATGTCAGTAGTGGGCCTCCTCACCAAGAACCACGAGACAGCACACAGAGAGGAGATGCAGCAGCTAACGGACCGGTGCAGAACCAACAACTTGTCTCTGAGTGTGGACCAAACTACAGAGATGCTTGTTGACTTCAGAAGAGTGCGAGGCGACCACGCCCCCCTGAACACCAGTGGCTCTGTTGTCCAGTCCTCACCATGTTCTACAGAGGAACTGAGGAGAGCATCCTGAGCAGCTGCACCATCGCCTGGTTTGGGAATTGCAAGGCCTCAGCCTGCAAGACACTACAGCGATTAGTGAGGACAGCTGAGAAGATCGTAGGGGTCTCTGTCTCTCTCTCTCTCCCCTCTGTCAAGAACATTTACACCACACACTGCACCCGTAAGGCCATCAGCATTGTGAAGGACCCCACCCTTCCCTCACATGGGTCCCTCACTTTTTTCACTGCTGGAGACAGGAGCATCCGCGCTGTCACTGCACGGTTCTGCAATAGCTTTTTCCCACAAGCAGTCCGACTTTTAATATCTTAATATCTAAGCACCTTGTAATAAACACCTCTACTCAGAGCTGTATTTACAAAATTTGTTTTTCAATTACATTTTTTATCCATTTTCTTACCAATTTAGATCCCCCCATCACATGCAACGCCCCCGGCACTAGTGAGGGCAAGAACAACACATGCCCCCCTCCGACACATGTGCAGTCAGCCACACCTCTTTTTCGAACTGCCGCTAATGCGACATCGGCAACAACCAGTGCGCCTGGAGGGAAGCACCGTATACCTGGCTCTGACGCACTGGCCAGCAGACGCCATCTACCCACCCTAGAGAGCAAGGCCAATTGCGCTCTCTCTCGGGGGCCCCGGCTGCCGATGGTTAGTGGCGTGACCCCGGGGCCCCGTAATTATTGTATGAAATGCCAACAAAAGCCACTTGAGAGAGCAAGGTCAATTGGTGCCGATGGTTAGTGGCGTGATCAGGATTCGAACCAGCAACCTTCTGATTGCAGTGACAGCACCAGCACCCGGGGCCCCGGGGCCCCGTAATTATTGTATGAAATGCCAACAAAAGCCACTTGAGAGAGCAAGGTCAATTGGTGCCGATGGTTAGTGGCGTGATCAGGATTCGAACCAGCAACCTTCTGATTGCAGTGACAGCACCAGCACCCGGGGCCCCGGGGCCCCGTATTTATTCTATGAAATGCCAACAAAAGCCACTTAAGAGAGCAAGGCCAATTGGTGCCGATGGTTAGTGGCGTGATCAGGATTCGAACCAGCAACCTTCTGATCGCAGTGACAGCACCAGTACCCGGGGCCCCGGGGCCCCGTATTTATTGTATGAAATGACAACAAAAGCCACTTGACTTGACTAGACTAGAGAACTGTGAGTACAGTGGTGTGTTATGGACAGTCAGGATCATAAGTCCCTACTCTCCACGTATTTGGAATTTGAATGGCGTATATATGAGTCTGCTGGGTGTTGACACTCTGTGTCCAGTAACAGCCATTTCCATCTATAAAGGCATGATTGTCATATGCTCCACTTTTGATTTCAGACCTTATGGCATATGGAACAATATCAGGCATGACTGCATTAGCTTTGCGCTCTTCATTCCCAGATCCCTTCTTGTGTTTGCTCGAGCTGCAGGACAGCCACGTCAGAAAGACTGGGATGAAGACGATGCCGTGAGCCAAACCGAACAGCATGACGAGAAACATGATCTTGAAGAAGGTTCGGAAGATGTGCTGTTTGGAGGTGGCCAACACAACAACTCCTATTATGGTGGACAAGGCCCCTTGTAGCACGGGATATCCCAAGGAGAACAAGGCGTCAATGGCCTTTTCGTTGGCGGTGGCTTTTTTGCTGGAGACGAACGCGTAGGACACATGAGCAGAAAAGTCCACGGTGAAACCGATACATACCACCAAGACGATCATGGAGATGGAGTCCAGGTTGACGTCCCACAATGCCATATACCCGGTGACCCCGGTGATGACAGAGCCGATAGAGAACGTGACCCACAAAGAGCAGAGGGGATTCGGGATTAGGAAGAGGGAAATGACCAGCATGACCATTGCAGTGACACCTACATTCTGAATGGTGCTCCTGACGATCACGGAGTATTGGTCTAAGTAGATGAACATTGGGTGGAACACCAGCAGTTTGGCTGCCGTGCAGCTCTGGGCCGTGTCTGTGAGCTCGTTTATCATCGTTATCTCCATGCTGGCGTTCCTGATGTTAACGGTTTGCACAAAAAATCGAGAAGCAGCGATCCTGCCATTCGTGATGTTGACATCCGCCTCGAACTCTGGAAAGAGCTTGAAGAAAGCAGGTAGGTTAGCCTGGAAGACTCCTTCACGGCTTATGTCAAGTTTCGAGTTTCGAGCAAATGCCGAATACGAGTCAAGCCAAGACGCGAACAGCTCTTTCCTGACGAAGCTCAAGTTGTTGAAGTTCTCCATGCAGAGGTCCAACTGAGATCTTCTGCTCTCGTCCCAGTATGGAAAGTCCTCAGCCACCACCACCATGACGTTCGGGCCGTAATCAGAAAAGTACTTCTTCTCATCGTCGTAATAATCAATCACGTACGAGTCGTCGGCTGCCAGATGCTTCATTTCGATCCCCTGTTTCAAATGCAGGCATCCGTAGATGCCTCCAGCCAAATAAGCAGCATACAGCAGGATCACACACGCCTTGCTCAATGGCTTGGTGATAAGGGGTCCGTAATAGGACTTAAAAAAATGTGTAAAAATCTGCTCTTTCTCCGAACCCGTCTTCCGGTCGTAGTCTCCTCCAGTGCAGCACAAGGCGTAGGCTTTGGAGTCACCTTCGGAACGACTGGCCGGAATCTTCATGCAGGTCAGCCAGTGCCTATTCGCAGCCTCTCGTTTACCGTTGAGGGCTAGGAAGGCTCCGAAGAAGGTGATGTTGTAAATGAAACAGAATATAATGGCCGTGCTGGTGTAGGTGCAGAAGGCTTGGATGGATGGGAAGTCGCTCATGAGGCCGATGTAGAAGCCCAGGACGTTGGTCAGAGTTGTGATGGTAATGGACATGGCTGCTTCTTTGTAGGTATCTGCCATTCTCTTCTCAACAGGGTCTCTGACGTTGGTCTGCTGCCAGTTGGCGAGCATGATGAACATATCGTCAACACCAATACCTAAGAGACATGGGCATAAGATGATATATATAATGGATCAATTCTGATCTTATTCTCTAAATTATCCCTTTACTCCAAAAACCATCAATTAGCCATGATATGTTTAGTTTTAGGCTTTAGTTTTGTGCTGGAGTTACAAGGTTAAACCCTTGGGCCTGTCGATTACAAACCTCTATTACCAGAGAATAGCCCCACCAGTTTGTACAGATGTCCCTGTAGTTACTGAGTAATACACCTTATAGTGTGGAATAAGGCTTGGAGTGGTAAGGGGTTATGGGAGCTAACATGCAGTGGTATGGGGACGGGCCTTTGCAGAAGTAGGGTGGGCCGTAATATTCAGCAAACAAATAAACAATAGGGTCAATAGCAACCTGCTGCCAGTCGTTCATACTTAATTAAGAGCTCAGTAGCATGTTTTAATCTGTCAGTTCAGCAGCTTTACAGCATAACTTACCCAGAATCAGGAAAGGTGAGTTAGCCACAGTTATGACAAACGGCACACCAGCATAGAGCAACAGGCCGAAGCTGGAGATCACGGCCAGCCCAGCAGACAGCACTCCTAGGAACGCCACCCACAGCCTATTCCTCACATTATCCAGCCTAAAACACAGACAGAACTGTATTTCAGTCGTCATTCTACTGACAAGTACTGTATTGACACTGTCACGCAAAATCCTTCTATCATCATTTCTGCAGTTTTTTTTAAACTTAATATAACATAATGTGAATCTGGCAGATTTTCTTTACCCTGTGACATCTATTAGAAGTTTTTTTTCCCATTTTAACCAGGTTTTTGCACAACAGCAATATGCTACTATAAGGAGCTATACTGTACAGTTCTGTGCAAATGTTTTAGTCCCCTGTGAAGAATCAGAATTTAGCTCCTTATCTGGGCAGTAAGTGTTTATCTGCTCAGTAAAACACTGATATTAGAATAAACACTAATAAAAACACTCTCGCTGACCACTGACTTTATGATCATTTGGGTTTATTCTAATGTCATATAGAGTTAATTACAGGTAGACACTCTCGCTGACTTTATGTTTATTTGGGTTTATTCTAATGTTATATAGAGATTTTCAGGTAGACACTCTCACTGACCACTGACTTTATGTCTATTTGGGTTTATTATAATGTTATATAGAGTTAATTACAGGTAGACACTCTCACTGACCACTGACTTTATGTCTATTTGGGTTTATTATAATGTTATATAGAGTTAATTACAGGTAGACACTCTCACTGACCACTGACTTTATGTTTATTTGGGTTTATTCTAATGTTATATAGAGTTAATTACAGGTAGACACTCTCACTGACCACTGACTTTATGTTTATTTGGGTTTATTCTGATGTTATATAGAGTTAATTACAGGTAGACACTCTCACTGACCACTGACTTTATGATTATTTGGGTTTATTCTAATGTTATATAGAGTTAATTACAGGTAGACACTCTCACTGACCACTGACTTTGTGTTTATTTGGGTTTATTCTAATGTTATTTGTAGTTTACAGGTAGACACTCTCACTGACCACTGACTTTATGTTTATTTGGGTTTATTCTAATGTTATTTGTAGTTTTACAGGTAGACACTCTCACTGACTTTATGTTTATTTGGGTTTATTCTAATGTTATTTGTAGTTTTACAGGTAGATACTCTCACAATGACTTTCTGTAGGAATGTTATTAGTGATTAAAAACTTTTAAAACTCAACTCATGTCTCTTAACAACTCTCTAATCAAAAATGTATAGAGGTATTAAGACACATATCCACTTCCCAGATACTTTACCTCCTGTAATCCAAGTGCATTACATTAGTTTTCAAAGTTTTAATTAATGTCGGTAATGATGTACTTATTTGTCATGTACTGTTACATTGTGTACTGAGTGTAGATCAGTGTTTACATGGGTATAAAAAGGGGGAGATGAGCAGGTGCTATATCAGGGGCGTTTATGGGAGGTCTGCCTGTATGCTGTGTTAGGTATTAAAGCTTTGTTAACCGTAGGCATGATAATATGGAGAACGCGATCACGAGGACGTAGGTGATGGAGAAGAGAGGGAGGCCGTCAGACGTGTGTTTCTGAACCTCCTCTTGTCTGGACAGGGAGGTGAAGTGAGACACCTGCACAGGATGGAAACAAAAGTCCAAAAAAATCAAAACATTAAAAATTACATCTGAGTGATTAGAACGGTGTGCAAAAGTTTGTGAACCCTTAATATGGTACAATGATACAAATCCACCAGCAACACCCAACCAACCACCTCTACACCACCCTTTCAAAAAGATTTTCCTGCTATAGTGACGTGATGTTAGGAATGTGAAGTGGGGAAAGTTGCTCCCAGCTGTGACTCCAGCTAGCAACCCTGGCAGTAGAGGTCCACCACCTTACCACTACGCCTCCAGCAAGCACAGGTAATGGGTGCAATTGCACCCCTTAGAATAATGAGATTAACAATGCGGGAAAATCGAACAAAGGCGACGCTAAGATGGCGTAGCTCAGAATAAGGACAGTTAGCACCAACACAACTAAAGAGAACCAAATAATTACAGCCCTCTCTCTGTCTCTCTTTTTAAGAAGAGGTTCCTCCACAGTTTCAAACTGAAGAACTGAGACAGATAGTCTAAGAGGACGTTGAATGAAAACATCCAATTTTATTACATGTAAAAAATGTGTGTTGGGGGGTTGGTGAGGAATTTGGGTTTATTCTAATGTTATACAGAGTTAATTACAGGTAGACACTCTAACTGACCACGACTTTATGTTTATTTGGGTTTATTCTAATGTTATATAGAGTTAATTACAGATAGACACTCTCACTGACCACTGACTTTATGTTTATTAGGGTTTATTCTAATGTTATATAGAGTTAATTACAGGTAGACACTCTCACTGACCACTGATTTTATGTTTATTTGGGTTTATTCTAGTGTTATATAGAGTTAATTACAGGTAGACAGTCACTGACCACTGATTTTATGTTTATTTGGGTTTATTATAATGTTATATAGAGTTAATTACAGGTAGACAGTCACTGACCACTGATTTTATGTTTATCTGGGTTTATTCTAAGGTTATATAGAGTTAATTACAGGTAGACACTCTCACTGACCACTGACTTTATGTTTATTTGGGTTTATTCTGATGTTATATAGAGTTAATTACAGGTAGACACTCTCACTGACCACTGACTTTATGTTTATTTGGGTTTATTCTAAGGTTATATAGAGTTAATTACAGGTAGACAGTCACTGACCACTGATTTTATGTTTATCTGGGTTTATTCTAAGGTTATATAGAGTTTTAGAGGAAAAAGGTTCCTCATTGTGCTTTAAGAGGTTCCTCCACAGTTTCAAATGAAAGAATTGAGACAAGTAGCCCAAGAGGATGTTCAATGAAAACATTCAAGGACCAGAATTGGATAGTTCTCTCACATACCTTGACGTTGCTTCTGGCTCTTTCAGTGGAGAGCACTTTGTGGAAGGCCTGCAGCCACTCATTAGCACCAGAGACGTTTTTTAAGAAATAGAAAACTTTGATGGCTTGAGCGTGCTGAACTGAACTTCGGGATTCATTCACGCCGCCCAGCGTGGAGCCGAGAAAGACCGGCTTGTTGTGCAAAGTGTGCAGTGGGAAGGTTACACGGGTCTGTTCTATTTTCTCTGGGTCATTTTCAGCGATGTCCAGGATGGGACTGGTGACGCAGTCCTTGTTGACGCTGGAGCAGAGGTTTCTGAAGCCCACTCGCCTCCCTCTGACTTCAACGGAGAGGCTGGTGACTTGGTTGTTAAGCTGGACTACTTCTTTAAAAGGGGCTTTTGTAAGAATGTTTCTTTTGTCTGTACTAGACATCAGAACCACCGCGTAGTTCCCCTCATTATACAGTCTTTGGCCTGAAAACATGGAGTCATTACTGGGGAAATATTCCTTCACAAAATTTCTGGTTGACTTTGACACTCCGTTGAAAGGTGTGAACTGACTCTCGATGTCATTGTCCTCACAGTCTTCCAGAAAGCGCAGTCCTCCTCCCAGGGCTATAGACACCAGCAGAGGAACGATGATGAACCACACAGGACAAGAGCCCACCAGGCAGCCGAGTTTTTCAAACAGTCTGGAGAAAGGTTTCTCCACACAGTCCGTCCGGGGGCACCCCATAGTGCTGGGGAAGGAGTAAAGATGGAGTGCAGGTTGATCTAAAAGTAATCTGGCGTTCCTGGTCTGTTCAGTTTTATCCGTCCCCTGGCTGGCACATGGCCTATCCTCTTTAACTAATAAGGAAGTGCTCAGCCAGATAAGGACCTTAGGGAACACAAGATATCAACTGTAATAGCTGATAGACAATGAGCCACATAATCCCCATCCCAGGTTACACCTACTGTAAATCATGTTGAGCTGCATTCCATATAATTAAATAATATGGAAACGTGAGTGCCCCAGGGTTGTGTCCTGAGCCCCCTGCTGTTCTCACTGTACACTTACAACTCTGTGGCCACTTCCAGCTCTACCACCATTGTCAGGTTTGCTGACAACACTGTTGTGGAGGACCTGATCTCTGGTAATGATTAAGATAAGATAAGATAGTCCTTTATTATTCCCGCATTAGGGAAATTCACAGTGTAACAGCAGAAAGGGATAGCAGGACACTCAGTTACAAAAATTTTGATAAATAAATAATTTACACTATGTACACAATATAGATAAGAATTAAAAAAGCAATAAACAATATTATTTACAGCAAAAGACTCTTAATTGCACATGGGGGTGGGATATTGCACATAGTATTCCCTGAGGGCCTACCTAGAGGGCCTACCTAGAGAATATTCAACACCCAGATGATAGTGGACTGCAGCACCACCACCCTGTCTGGACCAGCATCTTTACCACCTCAGACCACAGGGTGCTATGGAGCATTCTCACTGTGAACATCACAGCCTGGTGTTGGCGGGCTCTCCAGAGGGTGCTGCGTTCAGCTGAGCAGACCGAGCTCCCGAACCTGTAGACTAACTACAGCAAGAGGTTCTGGACCAACACCAGGAAGATTGTGAGGGACCCCAGCCGTCCTAACAACAGACTGTTCTCTGTGTTGGTCAGAGATGTGCTTTTGCTCCCTAGAGGTGAACACAGGGAGGATGTGGAGGAGCTCTCAACCAGGACTATATCAAGGTCTACTTACTTATGCATGTACACTATAGGTCCAAATGTTTGTGGACATCCCTTCTAATGAATTCATTCTGGACTCCAGGCATGCCAGGCATGGGCTAGAAGGGTATGAAGCCCCTTAGCATTGAGCTGTGGAGCAGTGTAAGAACTGTGTTCTCTGGAATGATGGTTGGTGGAGCTCCATCCAGTACTTATGGGATAAGTTGGGGAGTTGGGGATGAGGTGGGTGGTGATCATCCAACAATGCAATCATCTCCTCACAGCAAATGCTATAAACTCTGGTAAAAAGCCTTCTTCCCTGGACAGTAAAGACAAAAGCAACCAACAAAAGCAGGAGAAACTCTTTAATACCCTTAATCTCAGAAGAATTATTGAATGAGCAGGTGTCCCGATACTTTTGTCCATATAGTGTATATAGCAAGAAACTCTACATTCATGTATATTTCTATTAATATTTATTGGTATCCACTAACATCTGCACATTGTTGAACACCACACTTTTCACTCTTCAACCACGTCCTCCTCCATCCCATACTACACTCTAAACCACTCGCCAAATTTTTCCTCTTTTCTTTATTTCTGCATATTTTTATTTCTGCATATTTTTATTTATGCGCTTTTATATATTCTTAAATTATGTTTTTTTTCTATAACCATCCTTGAGGTTGTGTGTCCTTGTAATGTCAACTGTTCAACTACTTTTTCCTAATCTGTGCAGTTCCATAACTTTCTGCCTAATTTGAGCCAACAACTCTTTTGTTTTACAAATAAAGGATTTCACATGTGTTTAGCTATACTGTATAGTTATACTGCAGGAATAAAACCAAGGGATCAAAGGAACTGAAGAGGTTGTTGTGTTTTCCTCAATAAATGAGTAATAAAACATGATGAGTTTATTTAGGCCAGCATTTGTAAGTTGGGCCATGAGGAAACAGTGAATGGCAGAGGTTACTGCAGAGTGTTATACCATGAACATCAGACCCTACCTGACCACTGACTTTATGTTTATTTGGGTTTATTCTAATGTTATATAGAGTTAATTACAGATATACACTCTCACTGACCACTGACTTTATGTTTATTTGGGTTTATTCTAATGTTATATAGAGTTAATTACAGGTAGATACTCTCACTGACTTTATGTTTATTTGGGTTTATTCTAATGTTATATAGAGTTAATTACAGGTAGACACTCACTGACCACTGACTATGTTTATTTGGGTTTATTCTAATGCTATATAAAGTTAATTACAGGTAGACACTCTCACTGACTATATGTTTATTTGGGTTTATTCTAATGTTATATAGAGTTAATTACAGGTAGACACTCTCACTGACCACTGACTATGTTTATTTGGGTTTATTCTAATGTTATATAGCGGTTATTACAGATAGACACTCTCACTGATCACTGACTTTATGTTTATTTGGGTTTATTCTAATGTTATATAGAGTTAATTACAGATAGACACTCTCACTGACCACTGACTTTATGTTTATTTGGGTTTATTCTAATGTTATATAGAGTTAATTACAGGTAGATACTCTCACTGACTTTATGTTTATTTGGGTTTATTCTAATGTTATATAGAGTTAATTACAGATAGACACTCTCACTGACCACTGACTTTATGTTTATTTGGGTTTATTCTAATGTTATATAGAGTTAATTACAGGTAGACACTCTCACTGACCACTGACTATGTTTATTTGGGTTTATTCTAATGTTATATATAGTTAATTACAGGTAGACACTCTCACTGACTTTATGTTTATTTGGGTTTATTCTAATGCTATATAAAGTTAATTACAGGTAGACACTCTCACTGACTTTATGTTTATTTGCGTTTATTCTAATGCTATATATAGTTAATTACAGGTAGACACTCTCACTGACTTTATGTTTATTTGGGTTTATTCTAATGTTATATAGAGTTAATTACAGGTAGACACTCTCACTGACTATGTTTATTTGCGTTTATTCTAATGTTATATAAAGTTAATTACAGGTAGACACTCTCACTGACTTTATGTTTATTTGGGGTTATTCTAATGTTATATAGAGTTAATTACAGGTAGACACTCTCACTGACTTTATGTTTATTTGGGGTTATTCTAGTAGCTGAGAAGAACTGCGAGTTCTTAAACTCCATTTAAGAGTGTAATGATATAAATAGACCTTGTGACTGAAGATTTTTACACACTCCTGTACACTGTAGCACGTGTCTGGTTTTTTAAGGATATTCCAGAAGTCGTTATCATGGTCAGTGACAAAGGTCAGAGAGCTGACAGGTCCACGCAGGTAAGAATGTTTAAAAACGTCCAGTAAGCTAAACTGAGATCTGAAGAGATATGAAGACCACGAGGAAGAAACAACAGCAATAAGGAAAAACAACAGAGTGGCAATGACGGGAAAAAGACACATGAGGTGAAAGATATACCACCATCATTCTCACAGAAATATCAATTAGCAGTCAAATCACAATATTCTTATTAAAATCATCTGTACTCCTCAATGTTTTAACTACCGACTTCCAAAATATTAATATATTAGCGTGATTAGCTAGCATACAGTATTAACACACTACTACTATAATTATTACTGGCACTACTGAAAACTATATCAGTGGTTAGTTCAGCACAGCAGACTTGGTGGCATCAAAGCTTTCTAAGTAATTCTGACCAGAGGAGGATGGGACCCCCTTGTGAGTCCTGGTTCCTCCAGATGGTTTCTATCTCCAGCTCTAAGGGAGTTTTTCTGCCTCTGTGGTCTTTGGTTTGCTCTCTTGGGGTCACATGTTTCCCTTTTTTTGTAAAGCTTCTTTGTGAAATCAGGCTGTACTCCAGAGACATACTCAATATCCTAAAAGTCAAGTCAAGCCATATATATAGAGTTAATTACAGGTAGACACTCTCACTGACCACTGCCTTTATGTTTTTTTTTTTGGGTTTATTTTAATGTTATATAGAGTTAATTACAGGTAGACACTCTCACTGACCACTGCCTTTATGTTTATTTGGGTTTATTCTAATGTTATATAAAGTTAATTACAGGTAGACACTCTCACTGACCACTGACTTCATGTTTATTTGGGTTTATTCTAATGTTATATAGAGTTAATTACAGGTAGACACTCTCACTGACCACTGCCTTTATGTTTTTTTGGGTTTATTCTAATGTTATATAGAGTTAATTACAGGTAGACACTCTCACTGACCACTGACTTTATGTCTATTTGGGTTTATTCTAATGTTATATAGAGTTAATTACAGGTAGACACTCTCACTGACCACTGACTTCATGTTTATTTGTGTTTATTCTAATGTTATATAGAGTTAATTACAGGTAGACACTCTCACTGACCACTGACTTTATGTTTATTTGGGTTTATTCTAATGTTATATAGAGTTAATTACAGGTAGACACTCTCACTGACCACTGCCTTTATGTTTTTTGGGGTTTATTCTAATGTTATATAGAGTTAATTACAGGTAGACACTCTCACTGACCACTGCCTTTATGTTTTTTGGGGTTTATTCTAATGTTATATAGAGTTAATTACAGGTAGACACTCTCAATGACCACTGACTTTATGTTTATTTGGGTTTATTCTAATGTTATATAGAGTTAATTACAGGTAGACACTCTCACTGTTTACACACTCATGTTGTACCCACACCAAAAGACTCTCATTGTTGACATGGTTTAACGCAAATTTAAATCATAGAAGACCATGACCTAAAACCTAAAACCTAAAACACAACAGAATGCGGATGAAGCATATATATATATATGTGTGTGTGTGTGTGTGTGTGTGTGTGTCTGTGTGTGTTTATACATTTTATTTATTTATTTATTTATTTATGTATTTAACTACAAGGAGTTTTGTTTTGAAAATGCATTGTTTTCTTTGTTGACAATAAAGATTATTTCTGAAGCTTTATGATCTGATCATTGCGTTTTCATTTTTTGTGAATGTAGTTTTGTGTTTACAGTTTAGAGAAATGGATGGATGGTTTTAAGTAATGTGTCTTGGCAATTGAGAAAAATTGTTATATTCTAAGTGAAGTAGTTAAAACATTGAGGAGTACAGATGATTTTAATAAGAATATTGTGATTTGACTGCTAATTGATATTTCTGTGAGAATGATGGTGGTATATCGTTCACCTCATGTGTCA